>NC_134826.1:15756679-15836890 GCF_004210375.1 Tachypleus tridentatus
GTAACACTGTTTAGTTTGTTTGTATCCATAGTGTGTCTCAGTTCGTTTACAATCCTTTTCAGTTTTGAAGATGGGTGTTCTCCACTGCAGTTGGTAACCATGAGTGACAAATAGATGCGCAAGACAATTTAAACATTTGGAAAACAAGAGTCCTAATAATTGTGAATTATGAAACAGTAAAACAGCGACTACACAAGTTCTTGTTTGGCGCCAACATGAGAAACAAGATCAGTGTTCAACAGTTCAGTAAACTGCACAAATCATTCACCAAGATTTTCTTCCAGATCTTCCAGATGTGATTTAACGATCTCTTTACAATCTCTTCAGTTGTAAGCGATTGTAACTGACGAAGGAATCCAAATATATCATTCACCTTCTGATAAGCTCTCTGGCGAGTTGGTAGGGCAAAAAACAAGCTACCAATAATGACAAGAAATGTTTGGCTTTTATACTTGAGAAGGCGTCTGAGATTTAAGGGCCCGTAGCATATGCTACTCTTGCTACTAGAATAATCTGGCATTCATTGTAGAAAACATTGTATGAAGTTTAACCAATTGTAGAAACCATTACATAAAGTTCAACTAATTGTAGAAACCGTTACACATAGCTTAAACAAAGAAAAACTATAAAACGATGAACCAATATCAGAGATGTTGATCGAGTCTCATTGCCCTAAAAAAGATAAAAACATAGTTTCACATTTTGAACATCCTGGTACAATTAAATATTATAATGCTATACTGTAGTTAAATAAGTCAATGTTATAATACTATACAGGAGTTTTTATATAGCTAGGTTATAACACTATACAGGATTTTTTACATGTCAGTTGCATAATGGTATACTGGAATTGTATATGTTAGTTATATAACTCTATACTGAAGTTTTAGATGTCAGTGTTAAAATACTATACTGGAATTTTATATGTCTGTGTTATAATACTGTACAGGAGTTTTATGTAGCTGTATTATAATAGTATACTGAAGTTTTATATGCCAGTGTTGGAATACTATAATGGGGGCCCGGCATGGCCAAGCGTGTTAAGGCGTGCGACTCGTAATCTGAGGGTCGCGGGTTCGCATCCCGGTCGCGCCAAACATGCTCGCCCTTTCAGCCGTGGGGGCGTTATAATGTTACGGTCAATCCCACTATTCGTTGGTAAAAGAGTAGTCCAAGAGTTGGCGGTGGGTGGTGATGACTAGCTGCCTTCCTCTAGTCTTACACTGCTAAATTAGAGACGGCTAGCACAGATAGCCCTCGAGTAGCTTTGTGCGAAATTCCAAAACTATAATGGATTTTATATGTCAGATATACAATACTATATAGGATTTTTAAATGTCAGTATTATAACGCTATACAGGAGTTTTTTATGGCTGTGTTATAATACTATACAGGAGTTTTGTATGTCAGAGCGAAAATACTGTACTGGAGTCTAGTATGCTATTGTTATAACAGTATACTGGAGACTGACATGTGTGTGTTATTATACTATACAAGAGTTTATATAGCTGTGTTATAATACTATACAGGAGTTTTATATAGTTGTGTTATAGTACTATAAAGGAGTTTTATATATCTGTGTTATAATACTCTATAAAAGTTTAATATATCAGTGTTATAATACTATGGAGGAGTTATATATGTTAGTGTTATAATACTATACTGGAGTGTTATATGTTAGTGTTATAATACTATACTGGAGTGTTATATGTTAGTGTTATAATACTATACTGGAGTGTTGTATGTTAGTGTTATTATACTGTACTTAAGTTTTATATGACATTATTTTAATATTATAGTGGATTTTTATACAATAGTGTATAATACTATACAGGAGTTTTATGTAGCTGTATTATAATACTACACTAGAGTTTTATTTGTCAGTGTTATAATACTATACTGAAGTTTTATATGTTAGTGTTAGAATATTATAACCTAGTTTTATATGCTAGAGTTAGAATACTATACAGGAGTTTTATGTGTGAATTTTATAATACTATATGGAGTTTTATATGTCTGTGTAACATTACTGTAGTGGAATGTTATATATCAGTGTTATAATACTATAGTCGTGTTTTATATGTCAATGTTATAATATTATATTAGAATTTTATATGGCTATTATAATATACTGAGGTTTTATATGTCTGTTATAATAATATTATCGGGATTTTTATGTCCGTTTTGTAACACTATAATGAACTTTTATATGTCAGTGTTATAATACTATACTAGAGTTTTATATGTGAGTTTGTTATAGAATACTGTAGTTTTATATGTCAGTATTATAATAATACTATACAGGAGTTTTATATGTCAGTGTTATAATACTGAACTGGAATTTTATATAGCTGTGTTACTGGACTACACTGGTGTTTTATATGAAACTGTTATAATATTATACCGGAGATGTATAGGTTAATATTATAATACTATACTAGAGTTTTATATGTCTTTAATATACTATATTGTAGTTTTATATGTCTGTGTTGTTATACTATACTTTAGTTTTATGTCTGGATTATAATACTGGACTGGAATTTTATATGTCAGTGTTATAATACTATACTGGAATTTTATATGTCAGTGTTATAATACTATACTGGAACTTTATATGTCTGTGTTGTTATACTCTACAGGACTTTTATATGTCTGTGTTGTTATACTCTACAGGACTTTTATATGTCTTGTTGTTATACTCTACAGGACTTTTATATGTCATGTTATTATTCTTTGTGGTTAGACAATGTATGCGAGATGAGTGTAATTTGTGATTTTGTTAAACACTGTATACCAGACCAGTCTGTGTTCTTCTTAGACATTGTATACCAAATTAGTGTAATCTGCGTTTTTGTTTGAGACTCTGTGCGAGACGAGTCTAATCTGTGTTTTTTTATTCACTGTATACCATATTAGAGTAATTTGTGTGTTTATTAAACACTGTATACCCGATTAGTGTAATCTGTGTTTTTGTTACACAGTGTATATCAGATCTGTTTTATTCATTGTTTTCGTTACACACGCCATATTTGAACAGTGTAATTTGTGTTTTTGTAAGACGTTCTATATTTTAACAGTTTTAATACGTCGTTTTCAGTGGATGTTCCATTCACAATAATTTTTTTGTAATATTTACCTCACTAGCACTTTATCCTGTACCATTTTTCTCCTGGAGCATCTCTGGAAATATCCTTTTTTCATTATTTTAACGTTCTGGTTGACGATGAAATGAGAATTGAAAGTCAACATATTATAAGAAGCAGCGCAATGGAAAATCATCTGTAAGACTTTCCCACAAACCCTCGTGATTCACTTATATATTATTTTGACAGTAAAACACAATAATTTGTTGGAAATTTAAGATTCATTCAGTAAGATTGTAAAAAACTTAAACAAAAGAAACGGAATCATTGGTGTGTTTTAATAAACATTTTTCAGATAAATCGTTTTGTTGTTTACGAGCATGCACGTGCACTGGACAAAGCAAACATTGTGGTGTTCTTCTTCTTTATAAGTAGCCACTCATCTGTAAAACCGAATGACCAACAAATGCAACATCCCCAGTTCTGTAATGATACTTCATCAATACCAGCTGATGAAGGTACCGTTATTAATAAACCATTGCTGGGAGGGAGGCTTCGGAGGAGCTGCCATCCCGTGATTGAAGAGTTCCTCTTTCCTTATTTGGAAGCGAGACTTTATCAGACACGAGCATCTTGTTTGAAGTTGGGAATGATTTTATCTCTGAAAGAATGTGTCCTTGAGAAGATCTGACGTGTTTCTGAGGAACCATAAAGACACAAACACAATATTATTGAATCGTTTTTCAGACAGCTACAATGGTTTCATCTGAAGTAGAATTATGAAATTATCACAGACTACTTTCATTCTTCATCCAAACAAAACTACATAAAGAGAGATTCTTAAAATTGTTCCCATTAGTATTAAAAGAGATATAAATACGAATAAATCTGTCATATCGGAAATCTCCCCCGATCTTAACTCCTAAAGTAGGACAAACGGTGATAATATGAAACAGAAAACAAAATGTGATGTCAAAATGTAGCCATGCTGCGGCCCTTAGAATCAGTATTTCTCGAAACCGGTAAAAATATAATCCTTGAAATCCACCTAATATGGAAATATGACGAATATCAAAGGTCGTGCACCCTCCATACCCGAAACCGGAAAACTGCGACTCCTGAAACCCATCGAACCTTAACTTTTAAAATTTGTCAAATGGTTATAACAAGAATGATCAGTGAAACCAGTTACTCTACGAGCTCTAAAACTGCTGTGACCCAGATGAACTGAGTCGAAACGAGAAACCATCTTATTGTATTTTTTTACAGGGATATTTCCAAAATATAAACACCTTTGTTATCTGGTGAATAAACATATATCTGTCGATAAGTTTCATTAAAAGGATTAAGTTAGATAAACAATGAAGAATAACTATGAGTGAAAAAAACAAGTGTAGGTTAAGTACTGAACTGTACTAAGTAGTCTTAATATGGTTTTAATATTGTAGGTTAAGCACAAAACAGTGTTAAGTAGTCTTAATATGGTTTTAATATTGTAGGTTAAGTACTGAACTGTGTTAAGTAGTCTTAATATGGTTTTAATATTGTAGGTTAAGTACTGAACTGTACTAAGTAGTCTTAATATGGTTTTAATATTGTAGGTTAAGTACAAAACTGTGTTAAGTAGTCTTATAGTTTTAATATTGTAGGTTAAGTACTGAACTGTGTTAAGTAGTCTTAATATGGTTTTAATATTGTAGGTTAAGTACTGTACTGTTTTAAGTAATCTTATTATGGTTTTGATATTGTAGGTTATGTACTATACTTTGTTAAGTAATCTTTATGGTTTTGATATTGTAGGTTAAGTACTGAACTGTGTTAAGTAGTTTCATAATGGTTTTGATATTGTAGTTTGAGTACTGAACTGTGTTAAATTGTTTTATTATAGTTTTGATCATGTAGGTTAAGTACTGGACTATGTTAAGTTGTCTTGTTATGGTTTTGATATTGTAGGTTAAGTACTGTACTGTGTTAAGTAGTTTCATAATGGTTTCGATATTGTAGTTTAAGTACTGAACTGTGTTAAGTATTTTTTATGATTTTGATCTCGTAGGTTAAGTACACAACTGTATTAACTACTCTTATTATGGTTATTATATTGTGGGTTAACTAATGAGCCGTATTTAAGTAGTCTTATTATGAATTTCATATTGTGGGTTAAGTACAGAACTGTGTTAAGTTTTATTATTATGGTTATGATATTGTAGTTTAATAAATAAGTTGTGTTAAGTAGTCTTATTATGGTTTTGATCTTGCATTTTAAGTACTGAACTGTGTTAAGTAGACTTATTATAGTTTTGTTATTGTGGGTTAATTTCTGAACCATGATAAGTTGTCTTATTATGGTTTTGTTATTGTGGGTTAATTTCTGAACCGTGTTAAGTTGTCTTATTATGGTTTTTAAATTGCAGGTTAATTACAGAATTGTGTTAAGTAGTCTTTTTATGGTTTTAATATTGTAGGTTAAATATTGAACCGTGTAAAGTAGCTTTTTATGGTTTTGATCTTGTAGGTTATGTACAGAACTTTTTTAAAATAGTCTTATTATGGTTTTGATATTATAGGTTAACTAATGAGCTGTGTTAAGTAGTCTTATTATGGATTTGGCCTTGTATGTTAAGTAATGAACTGCGTTAAGTTGTCTTGTTATGATTTTAATATTGTACATTAAATACTGTACTATGTTAAGTAGTCTTACTATAGTTCTGATATCCTAAGTTAAGTACTGAACTGTGTTAAGTAGTTTGATAATGGTTTTGATATTGTAGGTTAAGTACTGTACTGTGTTAGGTAATCTTATTATGGTTTTCATATTGTAGGTTAAATACTGAACTGTTTTAAGTAGACTTATTATAGTTTTGATATTGTAGGTTAACTAATGAGCTATATTAGGCAGCTTATTATGGTTTTGTTATGGTAGGTTAAATAGTGAACCGTGTTAAGTAGTCTTATTATGGTTTTGATATTGAAGGTTAACTAATGAGCTGTATTATGCAGTTCTATTATGGCTTGAACTTGAATGTTAAGTACTGAACTGTGTTAAGTTGTGGTATTATGATTTTCATATTGTAGGTTAAGTAATGAAGTTTGTTAAATTGTTTTACTATAGTTTTGATCATGTAGGTTAAGTACTGGACTGTGTTAAGTTGTCTTGTTATGGTTTTGATATTGTAAGTTAAGTACCGAGCTGTGTTAAGTAGTCTTTTTAATATTTTTGTTATTTTAGGTTAAGTAGTCTTATTATTGTTTTGATATTGCAGGTTAATTACTGTACTGTGTTAAGTAATCTTATTATGATTTTGATATTGTAGATTAAGGATTGAACTATGTGTGGAAGGCTTTTTATGGTTTTGATATTGTAGGTTAAATACTGAATTGTGTTACGTAGTCTTATTTGAGTTTTGATATTGTAGGTTAAGTACTGAACTGTGTTAAGTAGTTTCCTTATTGTTTTCATGTTGTAGGTTAAGTAATGGTGTGTGTTAAATGGTCCTTCTGTGTTTTTGATTTTGTAGGTTAAGTACGGAACTTGTCCTTTTCTAGACTTGATTGACATGTTGTGTCTTGTTGTGTAACACTAGAACAGTATTAGATTTTTATGTTTGATTGTTAAGTTTGAACTGGCATTCTCTTCCATCCAAATTATGATTAAAGAGAGAATAACATGGATACATATCTCTTGGGCTGTGAGAATGACATGGTCTACACATGTCTTGGGTTGTGAGAATAACATGGACTACACATATCTTGGGTTGTGTGAATAACATGGACTACACATATCTTGGGTTGTGAGAATAACATGGACTTCACATATCTTGGGTTGTGAGAATAATATGGACTACACATATTTTGGGTTGTGAGAATAACATAGACTACACATATCTTGGTTCTGAGAATAACATGGACTACACATATCTTGGGTTGTGTGAATAACATGGACTACACATATCTTGGGTTGTGAGAATAACATGGACTTCACATATCTTGGGTTGTGAGAATAATATGGACTACACATATTTTGGGTTGTGAGAATAACATGGACTACACATATCTTGGTTCTGAGAATAACATGGACTACACATATCTTGGGTTGTGTGAATAACATGGACTACACATATTTTGGGTTGTGAGAATAACATGGACTACACATATCTTGGGTTGTGATAATAACATGGACTACACATATCTTGGGTTGTGAGAATAACATGGACTACACATATCTTGGGTAGGATCCTTCACTAGTGAGTTGAACCGAAGGATTAAAGTTTCTTCATAAAAAGTTTTATTTTTGCGTGAAGTTGGTTGAAGTATTTTACTCGTATTTATTTACTGTAACAAAGACGAAGTCAACTTTGTAGAGCTTGACTGTAGCCCACCACAGTCTCAAGTGGATATCATAGCTGTACTGAACATTAATTCATTCGGTAGTCGCTCAGTATATTGCATGTGTCTCTTCAAAGACACGTCTTTACAGATATGTTTGAGTTTTAGATTAAATGAACAGGCCTCTGCGTCAAACACTTCATCACTAAACTTTCACTTGATCTTATGAGACGAGTTTGGGCCACGTGAGACGCAGTTTCTGCACCGGAAGTTTTTGGCCTTTGTGGCCTCATTATTTCCAGAGCGTGCAAGAAGTACTTCCTGTACTTGTAATTCATGATGGACTTCCTACCGCTCGAACAAGCATCTTCAATCTTTTATCCTACGCAACTTTGCTTTCTTTGTAACTAGTAGAATATCAACACGTAACAATTCAAAATAAAACCTACTAGATTAACCTTATAATGAGAAACAGTACCAAATGTTATAAAATAACCTTATAACGAGTTGCACATTATGGTATAGAATGAAACAGAGTAACCAACTTTATATAAACTAACGTGTAACAGTATAAAATATATTCTGATAAAATCTAAAACGTAATAGTATGAAATATAACATACTAGTGTCATTATCAGAGTGGGCATCAGTGATGTCATATGGTCCTGGTCACTGAATGTCTGTATGGTCTAAAGGTATCGTTATTAGAGTGATAATCAGTGATGTCATGTGGTCCTAGTCACTGAATGTCTGTATGGTCTAAAGGTATCGTTATTAGAGTGATCATCAGTGATGTCATGTGGTCCTGGCCACTGAATGTCTGTATGGTCTAAAGGTATCGTTATTAGAGTGATCATCAGTGATGTCATGTGGTCCTAGTCACTGAATGTCTGTATGGTCTAAAGGTATCGTTATTAGAGTGATCATCAGTGATGTCATATGGTCCTGGTCAATGAATGTCTGTATGGTCTAAAGGTATCGTTATTAGAGTGATCATCAGTGATATCATGTGGTCCTGGTCACTGAATGTCTGTATGGTCTAAAGGTATCGTTATTAGAGTGATAATCAGTGATGTCATGTGGTCCTAGTCACTGAATGTCTGTATGGTCTAAAGGTATCGTTATTAGAGTGATCATCAGTGATGTCATGTGGTCCTGGCCACTGAATGTCTGTATGGTCTAAAGGTATCGTTATTAGAGTGATCATCAGTGATGTCATGTGGTCCTGGTCACTGAATGTCTGTATGGTCTAAAGGTATCGTTATTAGAGTGATCATCAGTGATGTCATATGGTCCTGGTCAATGAATGTCTGTATGGTCTAAAGGTATCGTTATTAGAGTGATCATCAGTGATATCATGTGGTCCTGGTCACTGAATGTCTGTATGGTCTAAAGGTATCGTTATTAGAGTGATCATCAGTGATGTCATATGGTCCTGGTCAATGAATGTCTGTATGGTCTAAAGATATCGTTATTAGAGTGATCATCAGTGTTGTCATATGGTCCTGGTCATTGAAAGTCTGTATGGTCTAAAAGTGTCGTTATTAGAGTGATCATCAGTGATGTCATTTGGTCCTGGTCAATGAAAGTCTGTATGGTCTAAAAGTGTCGTTATTAGAGTGATCATCAGTGATGTCATATGGTCCTGATCATTGAATGTCTGTATGGTCTAAAAGTGTCGTTATTAGAGTGATCATCAGTGATGTCATTTGGTCCTGGTCACTGAAAGTCTGTATGGTCTGAAGGTATCGTTATTTGAGTGATAAATATCAATAAATCCCAAGATACAACAAACTGCAAAACCTTATACTGCTGTATACCATATGTTCCCAACATTAGCGAAAAAATAACCAACATTTGAAGAAACTTAGAACAAAACACAACATTCCAATAGGCACCAAATTTATTAAAAATCCAGGCACGAAACCAAAGTCCATACTATGTAAAAACTACTCTGACAAACACAACACCAACATTATTTATAAAATACAATGTGATAACTGCCACGACTTCTATATTAGAGAAGCAAGTAGAAAAATGGAAACCAGATTCAAAGAACACACAAAACACCTTCACACGTTTTCGAACACTGCAAGTCAAATAAACACAACATAACCATAGAAAACACCCAGATACTAAGTAGGGAAACAAATATAAACAAACGCTTATTTGTTTGTTTTGTTTCTGAGTTTCGCACAAAGCTACACAAGGGCTATCTGCGCTAGCCGTCCCTAATTTAGCAGTGTAAGACTAGAGGGAAGGCATCTAGTCATCACCAACCCATCGCCAACTCTTGGGCTACTCTTTTACCAACGAATAGCGGAATTGACTGTCACATTATAGCGCCCCCACGACTCAAAGAGCTGCATGTTTGTTGCGACGGGGATTCAAACCCGCGACCCTCAGATTATCAGTCGAACGCCTTAACACGCCTGGCCACGCCGGGCAAATATAATAAACAAACGCAAACTCAAAGAAGCCCTACTCATACAACAACTAAAACCAATACAAAGAAAAACCTTTATACCTGTACAAATTAATAACATAACATCCAAATGCAACGCCCCCTATAAATCCGTCCTCGTTTATACTCTCGTCCCTAAGACATGTGCCTTTTAGATTGTACAAATTAGGTAAGTCTGTGATATATTTGTAGGTCTAAATTAACTGAAGTGCTTTATTTTGTGGAAGATGTGTTATATATTGACCCTTAAAGATATGAAAGGGAGGAATAACCCCCCAAATTGGGTCACACGTGCCTATAAAAACCGTGTTCCTTTTCTGGTTCTGCTCATGCCCGGCGGTATCACGTGTGGCAGTTTATTTAACTTCATCACTTTGAACAACGAACAACTCTCTCCTTCTGTCACTTACCATTTGTCCACATACAGCATATTTAACCTATTTTCCCATTAAAAACCGCTTAAAGTTTGGTTCGAGAATACAGGTTTAATACCTATCTATTATTCTGCTACGTTCATCTTAAAGAAAAAGTAGGATAACACCCGTTAAATTGTGTTGTAGGCTCTCTTGTTGAACGGTCTCCCTTTAACGAGTACATAACATCGTGGTTTGTTGTGGCAAGACGTTTGTTGGTGGTGACTGATCAAACTAAATATTCTATAAGCATGTAATTGCCTTGTTATTTATCAATTATAATAACATTTAGTCCGTATAAAGAAAAATCAAGTGAGATTAGACAAAGTGTTAAGTCCAACCTTATCAAATCGCTGATAAAAGAAACAGAGCCAGGTTATATAATTACAGATAAAAAATTAAAATACACCGCGTATTTTGTTTAGTGTGATTAGATTTACCGCTTTTTATTTTCCATAAATTACGTGCTAGTATTATTTAAGTGAAATGTCAAAGGGGAACTCAGAGTTTTTATTAATTTTTATAATTGTTAAGACTCGTTTGTTTTGAATTTCGCACAAAGTTACTCGACGGCTATCTGCGCTAGCCGTCCCTAATTTAGCAGTGTAAGACTAGAGGAAAGGCAGCTAGTTATCACCACCCAACGCCAACTCTTGGACTGCTCTTTTACCAACGAATATTGGGATTGACCGTAACATTATAATGCTCCCACTAATGAAAGGGCGAGCATGTTTGGTGCGACCGGGTTTCGAACCCGCGACCCTCGGATTAGGAGTCGAACGCCTTAACACGCTTGGCCATGCCGGGCAAACTTATTTAAGACTTTGGCGATAATATATCTTTGATATATGTGTGTTTGTGACATACATTTGTACAGCAAGCGGAAGGTTTGTAGCGCGTGCATCATCTTGCAGATGTGCTCTTTGTTGTGAAGATGATTCCAGGAAAGAGTGAACTGTCACATAATTTCTCTGGTTAAAATGTTTGTATTTCAAATATGTTATCAAGTGTTATCTCGATCTTTCTCTTCGGCAGTCACTATCGTTAATGATATATAAATATGTTGTACACATATAAATAAGTCCAAAAACTGTCTTCTCACCAATTTCAATTTCTCGTGATTGTGACGTCATAATTTCACATGGTTTACTGGAAGGTTTTTTAACCTCAACCGTGACTATGGTGCCTACACGTCTGAAACAGAGGTCTTCACTTCGGTTACTATAAGGTGTGTTGCCTCTTTACCTGTGAAAGACGTGACTGAATTGATAGCAAGTAATTTTAATTTTCATTGGATATTATTCCTAATGACGTCAGGTTTAACTACGCATGCCCCCAAAAGCGCGCACGCCTGTTGTGTGACGGAGTTGTTGGCAGACTTGGCTAGACTCCGTGGTGCTTGGAGGTAAGCTGCAAATTTTGTTGACTCTAGTGTAGCTAAACGTTTACGAGAAGAAAATATGAATTATTAAGTTCACGGTAATCATATTGTTATCGTTTAAACTTCTTCTGTCTTTCAATAACATTCTCCTGATTAGCAATAATAATGTTTTTAAAACAATTTATTACGACTGGTATAATATAGTAAAAACTTGTTACGCCAACATACTTTGTAGGTGAAAATAGTTTGGAAAGTAGCCAACCAAGCAGCAGCGGTAAAAATACAGTTTCGATACTTACGGTCGGCAGAGCGCAGGTAGACCATTGTGTAACTTTGTGCTTAAGAGAAAAGAAATAAACAAGTAAAACAATCTATATAGGAAGTGACGTAGCCAGGGGGAGCAAGGGGGTACAGGGGGGCAAGGGGGTACATATATCCCCTAGCGCAGCATCGTAGGGGCGCCGAATTGATGTTACATTATTAGGAATTATGGCTTACATTTTGTCACGAGGGGGCGCGAAAACTGAGTTTGTCCCCGAGCGCTGGAAACCCTAGCTACGCCACTGTTTATAGGAGGAAACATTCGCTTTTTAAGTTTAATTCTTTGTGTATAATTTTCTCAAAGAAGGCGTTGTAATTGCTACAGAGTAGCACACCTTTACTGTTTAAGGTGGGTGCAAGTGTGTAATGTTTTATATACCCTAGTGTTATAAATATAAACCCAAACACGTACATTGGAACAGAGGGGATCAGCCCCCCTCATCTCTAATACGCAGATCCACCACCCACATCAATCCCCTCACCATACATAAATATAAGTAAAACAAAACAAATACTCTGCCTAAACAATATATCAAAGAAAACAAAACAACTTATTATAAGTAACTATTCTACAATTAGTTAGTTAGTTTAGCAAAAATTAAAGAACTTAAGGTAAAAAATAAGTGTTTGCATTAATCTCTGTTTCATTGTATCTTGGCCACTACTGTGTCAAAATGGGCTATATTTGCTCTTCTAATCGTAAACCTTTATGGGGAGGAATTCCCCCGAATACCCCAGCGCTCTAGCTTGTGACAAGTTTAAACACCTTTCATTTTAGTTTCCCTCCACAGTCTTGTTACTCTAAAAAATTAATCAGAAGAGACCATGTGTTTCACTCACTAACATTAAAAAAACAAAACTGAAACTTTATCACCAGGACTATATGTTTAAACTAAATGTGTAATTCGAAAACTGTCTTATTAATCTCATTAGGTTAAATCATTTAACAGGTTTACATAAGCCAAGCATCCTTACCACACTGTAGTAACGGATTTACAGAAACCAAGCATCCTTACCACACTGTAGTAACGTATTTACAGAAGCAAAACATCCTTACCACACTGTAGTAACCGATTTACAGAAACCAAGCATCCTTACCACACTGTAGCAATTGATTTATAGAAACCAAACATCCTTACCACACTGTAGTAATGGATTTACAGAAAAAACAACAACATCCTTACCACATTGTAGTAACGGATTTAGAGAAACGAGAATTATTATAACGCTGCAATAATCAGTTTTACAAAAAAAGTGTCTCATTAACTGTGGCGAACCCTGGTTTCACTGTATATATATATATTATTATTTAGTTTTAGCTGGTTTTAGTTTTTAAAGCCAATCTTCAACATTTCATGTTGTTTTAACGAAACCAACATTTAAATAACGTCTACTCTAATGTGATCAAAATACTGTAATATATATTGTGATATATACTGTAATATATTGTAAAGGAAACTCCGTTCATCTGATTCGTGTAGGTAGTAAAGTTTATCAGTAATATTTTGTTGTTGTGGTTTTAGAGAATTAAAATGTCTTACCTTCTTAATTAGCAAGATATTGTCAGCAATACGGTTAACATGAACTGAAATACTACTTAACAATACTGTTAACATGAACTGAAGTGTTACTTAACAGTACTGTTAACATGAACTGAAATACTACTTAACAATACTGTTAACATGAACTGAAGTGTTACTTAACAGTACTGTTAACATGAACTGAAATACTACTTAACAATACTGTTAACATGAACTGAAGTGTTACTTAATAGTACTGTTAACATGAACTGAAATACTACTTAACAATACTGTTAACATGAACTGAAGTGTTACTTAACAGTACTGTTAACATGAACTGAAATACTACTTAACAATACTGTTAACATGAACTGAAGTGTTACTTAATAGTACTGTTAACATGAACTGAAATACTACTTAACAATACTGTTAACATGAACTGAAGTGTTACTTAACAGTACTGTTAACATGAACTGAAATACTACTTAACAATACTGTTAACATGAACTGAAGTGTTAATTAACAGTACTATTAACATAAACTGAAATGTTAATTAACAGTACTATTAACATGAACTGAAGTGTTAATTAACAATACTGTTAACATGAACTGAAGTGTTACTTAACAGTACTGTTAACATGAACTGAAGTGTTAGTTAACAGTACTATTAACATGAACTGAAGTGTTACTTGACAGTACTGTTAATTATAGTAAACTGAAGCCTTACTCGGTAGCATTCCTAACATGAATCAAAATGTTGTTGGTCAGTGTTTCAACATGAACTGAAGTGTTAACGTGAAGTGAGGCGTTGCTTGGCAATATTTTAGTATGAATTGAAGCGTTCCAGTAAAACGTCCTCCCTTCCTTTTGCTTTAAAGTTTGAATCTATTTGTGGCACATTTCGAAGTCAAGAGAATATGAAGTTGAGTTCTTAGAAAGTATAATTCATTCGTTCTTTATATGTTCATCTAATTTAATCATAAGAAGAAGATTACACCAGAAAACGTGTGAAACTGGTTAATAAACTGGTGTTCCATTCTACACAGCCATGTGTTAACCACTTGCTTTCAGGACAGTTAACCTGTTGCCATGTCATCAAACCAGTCAGAACACTATATAAAAACATTGTGCTACGTTTCCCGCAGGCCCTAATTATGACCGTATTCACATACAATGGATTTCGCCAACTTTCCAAAGAAAGTAGAAGTTTCTGTTTTCTTCAGAGTATCGAACATTGGCCTCAATTTGGCGCGTGACCTTGTTGGTAGTGTCCTAGATATTGACTGGTCGTTCGTTGCTCGTGCTGTCTGTTTCACCCAGTCAGGCGAGCTCTTGTGCCCGGCACAAGGATCAGTTGGCCTAACCAACGGAGACAACTCGGGTGAAGAACCGCTAAATCTAGCAATGTAGGCCACTGGTTTTAGAGGATATCGCCTTGATGGTTCTGTTAGGGTCAACGAATTACTGGTAGTCGTGAGCGTACGTATCACGCCTTCCATCGATTCTTATCTTTCTTCAATACGTATTGTTTCGATTATTGTTTTTGAGTCTAGCGACCTCTGAAGGAATGTACCCAAAGTAAAAAGATACTACGTCACCGTATACGCAGAAACTGTTAACGGCCCACCCTCCCACGTGCTTAAACACCTGATATATGTATGTTATGATAGAGTACATCTCACATCTGTAAACTCAGAATCTCCCCATCCTAACCGACTTTTAACCCCACTGGGGAGCCGGGGGACGTGTACGTAAAAACAAAAACAAGAACTCATGAGTTCCCGAGAAGCGAATCTGTGCTAGGGTTCGTTTTGAAAGTGTCGTGTTGCCTTTAGCGTTATATAGATGAAACAGTGAGTACAACATATGTTATATCAAAGTGTGATACACTTTCTCTGTTTGTTTTTAGGAACTACATTCTGCTGATGTCTGAACGAGAAAGACGTCTTGACAAGAAGGAAAAATAGATGTATATCTTATAGTACACACAACATCGTGTTATTTATGGCACAGACATTTCTATGTTAGTTATTATACACATAGTTCTTACTTAGCTGTAATACACACAACACTGTGTTACTCATAATACAAACAACATCGTGTTATTTATGACACACACAGTTCTGTATATAAATGTTATAACTAACAGTACTGTGTTAGTTATTTTAATGGTGAAAATACATAACACATTGCGTTATTGGCAAGAGACCTTATAATATGCTGTTTATAATACAACAAAAATACACACGTTATAGTGATAACTATAGCACACACAGTACTACATTGAAA
Organism: Tachypleus tridentatus; assembly: GCF_004210375.1. NCBI lineage: Eukaryota > Metazoa > Arthropoda > Merostomata > Xiphosura > Limulidae > Tachypleus > Tachypleus tridentatus. The sequence continues at coordinate 15,772,474 of NC_134826.1, forward strand.
TAAACAAAACGTGTGTATTCATACAGACACAACACAGAATAAAATGCACGGTATCTTCTATGTTGAATTAATTGTTTGATCTGTAAACTTCGTGACCTGATCTGATACAGATTTCAAGTCTTTAACAGTTTCTTTCTTCAGTTCTACAGTGAAAACAATGGATTACTGACATCAGTAAATAGGTATGTATTTATAGAAAGTTCAACTCTACAGTCTATTAATAGATGTAACTATATTTCATTTCTCTTATTTTAAAGACTCGATCCTCCAAGTGATTAACCAGCTGTTCCTGTATTTTAGAGAACTTAGATATTTGTTCAGATATTTCGGCTCGGAGGTTTTGGGACAAAAACAATCTAATTTCTACAAGAAGTTGGTAATACTTTTATAAAATTACGTAATTTGTGGTTGATTGGTCGCCTAGTTTCGACTGGTCCTTTCGAGTCAGTGCTATACCACGTATCTCAGAACAGCTCATATGGGTATTAACACTTTTATTGGTAAGCAGAGAACAACGTTTCGACCTTCCTCGGCCATCTTCAGGTTAACATTTCTATTTCAAGTGGGTATCTTGTTATTAAGAAATGCTGTACCTTCATGTCCTGTAATCTAAATGATTACGAAACTCATGGATATAGTGATAGAATGTATTATATGATAAACTATCACGTATGTTATACGTTTTTTCCTTCCTTCTTTTCCTTCTTAGTATGATATGTATTTTGCCTTGATTTAGCGTGTGTAATTTTTGATATCCTCTTACGTGTTTTATGGGTTGCTGATACTTGTGTGTTTTGAGAATTGTAAATGGACCTTACAACATTGTGTTGGCGTTTTCTTGTTTTATTTATATTACATACAGTAGACTGAAGTGTTACTAGATAACACCCTGTTAAAGATACCAGGAAAACTCTAAATATTAACATCATATAAACTGAAAGACATTACTTGAAACTGAGTTTGCCGTAGTTTCTCTAGATTTAATTACAATATCTGTTGTTGTTTTGGTGTGATAATAATTCTGTACATAATAAAAATGTTTAAGTTGTAGACAAGCAAGTGTCAAAAACGTAGTTTAAATGGTGTGGGCAGGATTTTTGTAGCCTTTGAGCCTTATATAATGGAGGTTATATGTTCCAAATAAATTCTAAATTATTCTGTAATTCTAAATACATATAAAGTTCTAAGTGAGGTCACCTTGCATGTGAATAAGTCTGTTTGTTTAGAATTTCGCGCAAATCTACCCGAGGGCTATCTGCGCTAGCCGTCCCTAATTTAGCAGTGTAAGACTAGAGGGAAGGCAGCTAGTCATCACCACCCACCGCCAACTCTTGGGCTACTCTTTTACCAAGGAATAGTGGGACTGACCGTCACATTATAACGCCCCCACGGCTGAAAGGGCGAGCATGTTCGGTGCGACTGGGATTCGAACCCGCGACCCTCGGATTACGAGTCGAACGCCTCAACACGCTTGGCCATGCCGGGCCCACGTGAATAAGAATAACAGAGAACTAAAAGCTCATGACGATAGGATACGTTCATCAGAACCGTATCTTCTCTTGGTGTTAGTAAGAGATCTGACTGTTGATGATATACCCTATGGTAAGAGATCTCTCTAATGATGTTGTACCATCTAGTAAGACATCCGTCTATCGATGTTGCACCATGAGGTTGTACAGACCTGTTGACGTCAAACTAGAAGAATGCGTTCATACAGTTAAAAACGTCACAGAAAGTATAATTCCAGCGCCAACTCTTGGGTGTCAAAACGGAAGATGGCAGGCGCTCAGGCCCGGCTTGTTAGACGTCAGACCGGAAATGTTGGCTCTCCTGTGTAGTTAATTTAGAAGACGTTGACCGATGTTTATGATTACGATAAGCCTAGTTGGACTTCATTCGAACGGAAACTAGAAACAGCTATCATCACAAGAATCTAGTTATTCAAATTGATATACGCTCAGCTGTGTCTCGTGTAACTGTAACATGTTCAACGTATCTGAGATTTTTTAGAATATTAAATGGCATGACTTGACAGTTATCACATCCATTATTTTACTTTTAGTCGAGTGTTTATTCAGAAATATGAGCTGATTTTATTTGTCACGTTTGTTTCAATCAGATAATTATTTGTGATACGCAAAACGTGTTTCTCGTATTAACTTTTCATTATATAAACATTTAAACAACCACAACTGTAAATGTTGTAGTTCACAAGTAAAACTGAATATCTAGGTATGTCATTACATTGTTACCTTTCTTGCTAATCTAAAGCTGCTTATGTGACGTATTTTGTTTTGTGTGTATCCGCAGTGAAACACGAGATCTGTTGGTGTCGCACCAGGATCTATCGGTTGATGTTGTACAGTGTGGTGAGGGGCCTATTTGTTGGTAACAGATCTGTCTGTTTATTCTGTTGGTATTGTACCATGCGGTAACAGATCAGTCTATTTATGTTGTACCATATGGTAAGTCTATTGGTTTTGCTCCACGTGGTAAGAGATCTGTTTGTTGGAATTACACCACGTGGTAACAGTTCTGTCTGTGGTGTTAGTAAGGGAACTGTCTGTTGGTATTACACGATATGGTAACATCTGCTCTTGGTGTTAGTAAGAAGTCTGTCTGTTGATGTTATACCCTATGGTAAGAGATCTCTCTAATGATGTTGTACCATCTAGTAAGACATCCGTCTATCGATGTTGCATCATGTGGTAAGGGATCTGTCTGTTGGTGTTATACCATGTGTTAATGGATCTGTCTGTCGGTGTTATACCGTGTATTAATGGATCTGTTCGTTGGTGTTATGCCATGTGTTAATGGATCTGTTTGTCTGTTGGTGTTATATCATGTGTTAATGGATCTGTTTGTCTGTTGGTGTTATGCCGTGTATTAATGGATCTGTTCGTTGGTGTTATGCCATGTGTTAATGGATCTGTTTGTCTGTTGGTGTTATGCCATGTGTTAATGGATCTGTCTGTCTGTTGATGTTATATCATCTGTTTATGGTCTCTTTGTCTATTGATGAAATTAATAGAAATCGTGATTGTACCTATTCTTGATTTATATAAATAAATAATAATAAATAAATAAATTTTTATTTTTCTCGTGTCATCAATCTTGCTTTCTAACACTCTTCACTCTTTGTTCTTTTCAACCGTCACTGGTTTCAAGGATGATAATCACGTGACGGTAGGTTTCAAATTCTTGTACTTGTAGTAGACGATAGGATGTTTTACCATGTTCTTTAAAATTAGAGATAACCGATCAGGACAAGCACTGCTAGAGACATTTATTTATTACAAGTAAACCGGGACAAGCACTGCTAGAGACATTTATTTATTACAAGTAAGCCGGGACAAGCACTGCTAGAGACATTTATTTATTGCAAGTAAGCCGGGACAAGCACTGCTTGAGACATTTATTTATTACAAGTAAGCCGGGACAAGCACTGCTTGAGACATTTATTTATTACAAGTAAACCGGGACAAGCACTGCTAGAGACATTTATTTATTGCAAGTAAGCCGGGACAAGCACTGCTTGAGACATTTATTTATTACAAGTAAGCCGGGACAAGCACTGCTTGAGACATTTATTTATTACAAGTAAGCCGGGACAAGCACTGCTAGAGACATTTATTTATTACAAGTAAACCGGGACAAGCACTGCTAGAGACATTTATTTATTGCAAGTAAGCCGGGACAAGCACTGCTTGAGACATTTATTTATTACAAGTAAGCCGGGACAAGAACTGCTTGAGACATTTATTTATTACAAGTAAGCCGGGACAAGCACTGCTAGAGACATTTATTTATTACAAGTAAGCCGGGACAAGCACTGCTTGAGACATTTATTTATTGCAAGTAAGCCGGGACAAGCACTGCTTGAGACATTTATTTATTGGACTTTCTTGTTTTACGTAAAGGCATGATTCAAGAATGACTTGTATAAAAGTTGTACATTTATTTCGTGTAAATACAACTGACTTATTTGTTCTTGTAGAGGTAAAACAAGGAATAATTTGAAGACAAAAACAAAAATCCATCAGCGAACTACTTAATGAAAGTGTAGTTAGATCAAAATCAACGATCTGTACAAGGATTACAGAAAGATTGAGTAGTGAGTTAATTAGTAAAAGTGTGGTTCTTGTAGCTCAAAATGGCCTCTCAGTAAAAGACTATGCGAGAACTGATTAATGGATGAACTGTAGATAAAAGCTGAAGCGAGTCATCTACCGGTTACTGTACTGACTGTGGAATAATACCGGTTGTATCCAATTTGTAATCGCAGGTCATCAGAATGGCTATAGAAAACATGTCGTCTATTAAAACAGTTCTTCATGTTTCGTGACAGTGTTTTCTTGATGTTTCATCCAGAGCTGTTGATCCTCTCTACTAAGAGAATCACAAGAACAGTTTCCAGTTCTCAAGGGAACGACTAAACTTCTTACAACAGGTGTTTGACCTTTCCAGGTCTGTCGCTTTACTGTTGTAGAGTTATTAAATAAACACATCCACACTTCCTTGATTCCAATTCTTCACGCGCCATAGCTTTCATGTTGCTTGTCACCCAGAATTTCTCTCATGTTTAGAATAAGTGGCGTATCATTATGAAAGTCTAAACTTTTCGTTTTTATTTGGTTGCTTCGATCCAGTGAACAAAGTTAAACCCAATTATTCTCCAAGAACGTAGCCTTTCTCGAAACTTCCTAATAGAATAGTGACATTTACTCTAAGTGGGTACACACAGCAACTTTTATAGCCCTCATCTGAAGTTAACGTGGAAAGTTACTACATAACCTCAGTCGCAATAGACGAAATAAGGTTATCAATTTCCCCTCTCACTGTTGAATATCAACTAACAACTAGTTAGAGCAAACAACAAAAACATGTATGTTTGTTTGTCTGTTATCTAACTACCGCAACTTTCCTGGGCCAATCTAAACCCAACTTTGTGAGATTATAGTTTAAAAGAAAAGGGATGTTGCTGGTGGGTTCACAAGCCCCTCCGCATCTATTATTGCTGTGATTGAGCATATTATATTTTTCGTTAGTTAACTACATTCATAGATGGCGCCACGTCGTTACTTCAAACCAGGCAATTCCTTGTAACACTACACTCGCAGTGTGGGGGCAGGGCACACAAACATCTCAATATATCTCAGAAAGTGTGCTCATCCTTTTCATGTAAGAATACAATGAAAAGAAAATGGAAACCACTATTGCAATAATACATAAACTCAGCTGAAATTTATATTAACAACAGCCACCATAAGACTGATAATACATGAACTGCGATGAAGTTTATACTAACAACAGCCACCATAAGACTGATAATACATAACCTTGCATGAAGTTTATACTAACAACAGCCACAATAGACTGATAATACATAATCTTGGATGACGTTTATACTAACAACAGCCACAATAGACTGATAATACCTAAACTTGGATGAAGTTTATACTAACAACAGCCACAATAGACTGATAATACATAAACTTGGATGAAGTTTATACTAACAATAGCCACAATAGACTGATAATACATAAACTTGGATGAAGTTTATACTAACAACAGCCACAATAGACTGATAATACATAAACTTGGATGAAGTTTATACTAACAACAGCCACCATAAGACTGATAATACATAAACTTGGATGAAGTTTATACTAACAACAGCCACAATAGACTGATAATACATAAACTTGGATGAAGTTTATACTAACAACAGCCACAATAGACTGATAATACATAAACTTGGATGAAGTTTATACTAACAACAGCCACAATAGACTGATAATACATAAACTGGGATGAAGTTTATACTAACAACAGCCACAATAGACTGATAATACATAAACTTGGATGAAGTTTATACTAACAACAGCCACAATAGACTGATAATACATAAACTTGGACGAAGTTTATACTAACAACAGCCACCATAAGACTGATAATACATAAACTTGGATGAAGTTTATACTAACAACAGCCACCATAAGACTGATAATACATAAACTTGATGAAGTTTATACTAACAACAGCCACCATAAGACAGATAATACATAAACATGGATGAAGTTTATACTAACAACAGCCACCATAAAACTGATAATACATAAACTTGGATGAAGTTTATACTAACAACAGCCACCATAAGACTGATAATACATAAACTTGGATGAAGTTTATACTAACAACAGCCACAATAGACTGATAATACATAAACTTGGATGAAGTTTATACTAACAACAGCCACAATAGACTGATAATACATAAACTTGGATGAAGTTTATACTAACAACAGCCACAATAGACTGATAATACATAAACTTGGATGAAGTTTATACTAACAACAACCACAATAGACTGATAATACATAAACTTGGATGAAGTTTATACTAACAACAACCACAATAGACTGATAATACATAAACTGGGATGAAGTTTATACTAACAACAGCCACAATAGACTGATAATACATAAACTTGGATGAAGTTTATACTAACAACAACCACAATAGACTGATAATACATAAACTTGGACGAAGTTTATACTAACAACAGCCACCATAAGACTGATAATACATAAACTTGGATGAAGTTTATACTAACAACAGCCACCATAAGACTGATAATACATAAACTTGATGAAGTTTATACTAACAACAGCCACCATAAGACTGATAATACATAAACTTGGACGAAGTTTATACTAACAACAGTCACAATAGACTGATAATACATAAACTTGGATGAAGTTTATACTAACAACAGCCACCATAAGACAGATAATACATAAACTTGATGAAGTTTATACTAACAACAGCCACCATAAGACAGATAATACATAAACATGGATGAAGTTTATACTAACAACAGCCACCATAAGACTGATAATACATAAACTTGGATGAAGTTTATACTAACAACAGCTACCATAAGACTGATAATACATAAACTTGGATGAAGTTTATACTAACAACAGCCACCATAAGACTGATAATACATAAACTTGGATGAAGTTTATATTAACAACAGCCACAATAGACTGATAATACATAAACTTGGATGAAATTTATATTAACAACAGCCACAATAGACTGATAATACATAAACTTGGATGAAGTTTATACTAACAACAGCCACCATAAGACTGATAATACATAAACTTGGATGAAGTTTATACTAACAACAGCCACCATAAGACACGAAATACGTATTTATTAATGTTCTATATATTAATGTTAACCAACATATACTTCATCCGGTGAAGAACTGTTAGTCTGGCAATATTGTTCATAGAAAGTGTTAACCAACAGCTATTATATTCAGGATAGAACTATCAGTTTCTAATATTCAGTATATAAGCGTTAGACAGTATCTACTTTATCTGGTAAAGAACTGATAATTTAGTATTGTTCTATATAATAGTGTTAACCAGTGTTACTCTATTTCATAAAGAACTGATAATTTAGTATTGTTCTATATAATAGTGTTAACCAGTGTTACTCTATTTCATAATCAACTGATAATTTAGTATTGTTCTATATAATAGTGTTAACCAGTGTTACTCTATTTCATAAAGAACTGATAATTTATTATTGTTCTATATAGTAGTGTTAACCAGTGTTACTCTATTTCATAAAGAACTGATAATTTAGTATTGTTCTATATAATAGTGTTAACCAGTGTTACTCTATTTCATAATCAACTGATAATTTAGTATTGTTCTATATAATAGTGTTAACCAGTGTTACTCTATTTCATAATCAACTGATAATTTAGTATTGTTCTATATAATAGTGTTAACCAGTGTTACTCTATTTCATAAAGAACTGATAATTTATTATTGTTCTATATAGTAGTGTTAACCAGTGTTACTCTATTTCATAAAGAACTGATAATTTAGTATTGTTCTATATAATAGTGTTAACCAGTGTTACTCTATTTCATAATCAACTGATAATTTAGTATTGTTCTATATAATAGTGTTAACCAGTGTTACTCTATTTCATAAAGAACTGATAATTTAGTATTGTTCTATATAATAGTGTTAACCAGTGTTACTCTATTTCATAAAGAACTGATAATTTAGTATTGTTCTATATAATAGTGTTAACCAGTGTTACTCTATTTCATAAAGAACTGATAATTAGTATTGTTCTATATAATAGTGTTAACCAGTGTTACTCTATTTCATAAAGAACTGATAATTTAGTATTGTTCTATATAATAGTGTTAACCAGTGTTACTCTATTTCATAATGAACTGATAATTTAGTATTGTTCTATATAATAGTGTTAACCAGTGTTACTCTATTTCATAATCAACTGATAATTTAGTATTGTTCTATATAATAGTGTTAACCAGTGTTACTCTATTTCATAAAGAACTGATAATTTATTATTGTTCTATATAGTAGTGTTAACCAGTGTTACTCTATTTCATAAAGAACTGATAATTTAGTATTGTTCTATATAATAGTGTTAACCAGTGTTACTCTATTTCATAATCAACTGATAATTTAGTATTGTTCTATATAATAGTGTTAACCAGTGTTACTCTATTTCATAAAGAACTGATAATTTAGTATTGTTCTATATAATAGTGTTAACCAGTGTTACTCTATTTCATAAAGAACTGATAATTTAGTATTGTTCTATATAATAGTGTTAACCAGTGTTACTCTATTTCATAATCAACTGATAATTTAGTATTGTTCTATATAATAGTGTTAACCAGTGTTACTCTATTTCATAATCAACTGATAATTTAGTATTGTTCTATATAATAGTGTTAACCAGTGTTACTCTATTTCATAAAGAACTGATAATTTATTATTGTTCTATATAGTAGTGTTAACCAGTGTTACTCTATTTCATAAAGAACTGATAATTTAGTATTGTTCTATATAATAGTGTTAACCAGTGTTACTCTATTTCATAAAGAACTGATAATTTAGTATTGTTCTATATAATAGTGTTAACCAGTGTTACTCTATTTCATAAAGAACTGATAATTTAGTATTGTTCTATATAATAGTGTTAACCAGTGTTACTCTATTTCATAAAGAACTGATAATTAGTATTGTTCTATATAATAGTGTTAACCAGTGTTACTCTATTTCATAAAGAACTGATAATTTAGTATTGTTCTATATAATAGTGTTAACCAGTGTTACTCTATTTCATAATGAACTGATAATTTAGTATTGTTCTATATAATAGTGTTAACCAGTGTTACTCTATCTCATACAAAATGACAATTTAGTAATATTGTGCATACAAGTGTGATGAAACATTTACTGTATCCCGTAAAGAACTGCCAGTCTAGTAACATTGTATATAAAAAGTGCTGACCAACAGCTTCTATATTCAATAGAGAACTGTCAGTGGAGTAATTTTTTATATAGAAAATGTAAAATAACAGTTACTACATCCTATAAAGTACTGTCAGTTTAGTAATATTCTATATATAAGAGTTAACCCATATCTACTATATCCAGTGAAGGACATCTACTATATCCAGTGAAGGACTGTCAGTTTATTAATGTTCTATATATTGTGTCATCCAGCATCTCCTGTATGTGGTAAAGAACTGTCAGTTTGGTAATGTTCTATATATAAGAGTTAACCCATATCTACTATATCCAGTGAAGGACTGTCAGTTTAGTAATGCTCTATATAACACTGTTAACCAATATCTACTTTATCTGGTAAAAATATGTGAATTTACTAATGTTCTACCTATAAGTGTTAACCAATATCTTCTTCATCTGGTAAAGAACTGTCAGTTTAGTAATGTTATATATATTTATTTGTAACCAACGTTTACTCAATCTGGTAAAGAATTGTTATTTCAGTATGAAATGACCAAGGATAATATATATATAATATAATATAATATAATATAATATAATATAATATAATATAATATAATATAATATAATATAATATAATATAATATAATATAATATAATATAATATAATATAATATAATATAATATAATATAATATAATATATATCTCTTGTTAAATATTTCTAAATCTCTAAATATCATTTGTACCTTCACGTTTTAGTAGATTAATAATAATTGTAGAAAAATGATTATTTTAATGTTCTTACAATATTATGTAAGTCTACTCTTAAACAGTGTGTGATTGTGTTAAAAAACTGGTTCCTATAATTATTGAATATTAAATGGCTTGTGTTAAAGAAATAGATATTTAATTATTGAATATTACATGGAATGTGTTAAACAAATGATTCATATAACTATTGAATATTACATAACTTGTTTTAATCACTGTGTTAAGGCCCGGCATGGCCAGGTGGGTTAAGGCGTGCGACTTGTAATCTGAGGGTCGCGCGTTTGCATCCGCGTTGCACCAAACATGCTCACCTTTTCAGCCGTGGGGGCGCTATAATGTGACGGTCAATCCCACTATTTGATGGTAAAAGAGTAGCCCAAGAGTTGGCGGTGAGTGGTGATGACTAGCTGCCTTCCCTGTTGTCTTACATTGATAAATTATGGACGGCTAGCGCAGATAGGTCTCGAGTAGCTTTGCGCGAAATTTAAAAACAAACACCGTGATAAACAAACTGCTAAACACAAACGAGGCCCGGCATGGCCAAGCGTGTTAAGGCGTGCGACTCGTAATCTGAGGATCGCGGGTTCGCATCCCCATCACACTAAACATGCTCGCCCTTTCAGCCATGGGGGCGTTATAATGTGACGGTCAATTCCACTATTCGTTGGTAAAAGAGTAGCCCAAGAGTTGGCGGTGGGTGGTGATGACTAGCTGCCTTCCCCTCTAGTCTTACACTACTAAATTAGGGACGGCTAGCACAGATAGCCGTCGAGTAGCTTTGGGCGAAATTCAAAACAAACAAACACCAAAACACAAACAAACTTGGCAGGGCTTTAGTTTAGAGAGAGAAAAGTCTGAGGAATTCTCTCCCTACCAGGGGTGTTTGGAACGTTGTGGTTCCTCTTCGTCCCCGCTCATGGAAGATTATTTACTTTTCCGTGGTAGTTTTCTTGTAATTTGACTTGACTTGTTTAAGGTGATGAAGTGAGATGGGGTATTATGAAAATGATGGGTGAGAAAGGAGGGTGAGTGAAAGGAGGCACAAGGGAAGCCAGGCCAGGCCGGAGCCCGTAGTCCATAAAGCCAACGAGACATGAACTCAATCGGCACAAATCGGGGCTCGGCAAGAATATTGCCTTGGCTGGGACCTAAAGATCCAATGCCTGAGATTTGGATGTAAGGGGGAAGCGGGAGTGCCCCGAGAAAACCTACTTTCACATAACAGGCACCAAATGGTTTTACCTGTCCTGATATATAATATTAGTTTTAAGCATACTGGATCTTCCTAAGAAATAGCTTTTGTAGTTTGTATGTGGTAAAATGTTTAACACATTTGTTTATTTATGTTGTGTGCTTGTAACACGTCTAAACTTTATAGTTCATTTAACAGACCAAGGAGAAATATCACTGATCTTTTAAAGGAAGTGAAGTCATTAGATTTGACTAGGAAGTGACGTCATTGGATTTAAATAGGAAGTGACGTTCGAAAAGGAGCCTCTTGTCGATTAAAATGGGCCGTAAGAAGATTCGAATATCACAGATTGTTGACGATCGAAACCGACAGGTGGGTCTTTAAACAGAATCACAACTTGAACTTTTTGTGATTAACACATTAATCGTTGTTAAAGGAAAGCTTTATTAATTATACATTATTTTACGGGATAGTCCTGTAACGGATATCTCTAAAGTAAATATTTCCAGACCAATATTTCTGTGAGAAAGTCTTTGAACAACAATTTGAACTTTTTGTTCAAAACGTTTATTTTATTGAAAATTTATGTACAAAGCTAGATTTTTATGACAGTTAGTTAGAAATATTTCACTGTCCCAAGCTGAGAGAGGGAAAATGCGAGTTCCACCGCTGTCTTCTTAGCGAACTTAATCTCAATGGAGACAAGTGCACACAGGCACTGCTAGTGATGGTTTTTCCTGGTCTAAATATTTCCATGGACCACTAACAACACTGTATCTAAGTCTAGACTTAATATTTGCTTTAAGCCAAATTAAATCGATTTAGCAGTCATTTTTCAGCCCAGGTATTTTGCCCCGATCCCCACTTTCAGCCCAGAAACTGTGCCCTGACTCCCACTTTGAACCTTCGAACACAGGGAGGCAACCGGTGGTCAGCAGGTTACTGCTGTTCATTTTTATATACATGTTCTCGCTCAGGATTAGTCTTAGGGTTTGCTTCACTGAAATCTTGATTTCAATACTCGTGACAGGCAGAGCACAAATAACACATTGTGTAGCTTTGTGCTTAAAATAACAAACATTGGTGCACATATTTTTACTCTCTCTACTACTTACACTAAGTGGTCATTGTAAGTTAGTGAGCACTGAGGATTGATATAAACAACTTGTTTGTTTCTGAAGTTCACGCAAAGCTACAAGAGGGCTATCTGCGCTAACTCTCCCTAATTTAGCAGTGCAAGTGGGTGATATTTAGCACCCACCACCAACTCTTGAACTACTCTTTTCCCAACGAATAGTGTGATTGACTATAACATTATATATCCCTACGGCTGAAAGGGCGAGCATGTTTTGTGCAACGGAGGTTCGAACCCGAGGCCCTCAGATTACGAGTCGCGTACCTAAACCACCTGGCCATACAAGTGGAGATGTGGACTGTTGCCAGAAACTTTAGCAACAGGACTAACAGACGAAACTTAGCTTGAATTAAAAACTGCAAAAACCAAGCACATTAATACAGTATAATATCTGTATTATTAAATTAATTCGAAATTAGTTTATAATATTTATGGAAAATTAAGAACAATATTAATTATTTTAACTAGAATCACTGAGAACGATATTTTTAACTCTTTAATGAAGCAAGCTAAATGTTTATTTCTGAATTTAATATGAGTTCAAACCTTTCCTTTTGTAATTTTATCGAAGTAGAAATGGATCCATGATTTATGTGATTGACTTCTTACTTCCAGAAGACAAAATAATATTATTTAATTAAATGAGGTTTTATCATAATTACTCCCTGGTAATGAGGTAGTTAAGTTAATGATATATAAAAATATTAGTAGAGTGTGCACTTTCATTATATTTTTATAGTATGTTTACGTTTAATAAAATTAGAAGCTGGTTCGTCTATTAATTAATGTTGTAATTCGATACCTAACGTTATAAACGCAAAGTATTAACCAGCCTATTTTATCGTTTTTCACTTGAACAGGTAACTTTTAATAAGCGAAAGTTCGGGCTTATGAAAAAGGCTTACGAACTGAGTGTCTTGTGCGACTGCGAGATTGCATTAATCATTTTTAACACCACCAACAAACTGTTCCAGTACGCAAGTACGGACATGGACAAGATACTGTTGAAGTACACTGAATACAACGAACCCCACGAAAGCAGAACCAACAGCGACATTATGGAAGTACGTGAAGTCGTCTTTAGCTAAAACAGTTTTACTTCTATGACATGGTGGTTTGGTTTTTGGAATAGGTTGCCTTCACACGTGGTATATGCTATTAATTTAAGGAAGTCCAAGGAAAGGTTTCATACATATTTGAATAACAAGGACTTGGTTTAGAAGTTTTATTTTTATTTCAGAGTTTAATATAATGGACGAGATGGCCTAGATAGACCAACAGCTCCTTTGTTGGATTTGAATTATATATTGGAACTCTTATAAAGTTGATGTCTGTTATGATACAAGAAAATAATTTTTTTAAGGTTTTTATTATCCAGGTGTGAAGATGTCAAATATGTACGTAGTTATCCATGTGTGACCATGTTTTTATGTGACGTATAAACTGATTTGTTTAGGTTAGGTGACAACATGTTTTTATGTGAGGTATAAACTGATTTTTTTAGGTGACAACATGTTTTTATGTGAGGTATAAACTGATTTTTTTAGGTGACAACATGTTTTTCTGTGAGATATGAACTAATTTTTTTAGGTAAAACATGAAGTTATTGTTTATTCTAACATAAGCATGTTTTCACTCCAGGCGGTGTTTAAAAAGGAACATAAGAACACGATGAATGAATGCAGTAGTCCAGATAATGACTTCTTCCATCCTTCACAAGATTCTTATCCTCACAATATACTTCTAAATGAAACTAGAGTAAGGTGACCTTTATTCTGATTCCTTAAGATAAACCTGGCTCAGATAACACTATGTAGCACAAGTTTTGTTCCTGGATAGTATGTGTTATTTCTTAATTGCTTATGTTGTAAAAGTACACAAAATGGCCATTATTCCCTTCAAACTTTACTTTTGTGACCTGGATAATGAAATTTAGAAATTAACCCATTTCTACGTAAAAACGGGCAAACTTGTACATTTCAATTTACATAATATCTGAATAAAACAACGTATGAATCAAGATTTACATGTATTTATACTAAAGTTATACAAAAATGTTTAGAAGTGAATAGTTTTTCGAGATTTGCGACTGTAATGTAAATCACTTTCACGTATCAGCCCCCAAATATAATCTCCTATCATGTTTTTGTTATACACTCCGAGGTGACAAAAGCAAAGTTTGAAGAGATAAATAGGCCTTTTCCATTTACTTTAGGCATAAGCAATTGGGAAATAATACTTTCTGCCCAGGAACAAGAAAAAGTTAAAAATTTTGTTACATAGTGTAATTTCTTTGAAAGGACAAATTACAAAAGCATGTTTTATTATTAATTACTAACACGTGTACTTTTTAGTAATGTAAAACTGGTAAATTAATGGAGTTTTTGTTCATTTCGGTGAGAGAGTGTCTAAAGTACATCTACACAAAAACTTAGTTTATTAACTTAACGTATGTTGCAATAATTATGTTTTTGCTGTAAGCTATTAGGCTTAACGTATTCAGTAATAAATGCTCATTGCTTAAATTTTTAAAGTGTATCCAAAGTACAATTAGACATGAACCTTAGCTCCTTCGGCTTTCTTATGCACTAATACTTCATTTGTGTTTAAGTGTAATTTTGATTTTGTCATTTATAATTTTGTTGATAATTTAATTATTTTACTTTTACGTTATAGTGGAATCCGAAAATTTCCAGTGTTAAAAACTCAGAATGATTCCAAACTGAAATCTAACATCTTATTGTATTCAAAATTCTCTAAACAGTTGCTGTTTGTATACAATGATATTATGTTTCAGAGCTCACTCTAATTATTAACATTATAAAGTAGATTTAATATAAAATTAATAATAATTTTTATTTTTAGCATCAGCCGATGAATGTGACACTCGAATCCCTTGCAGTACCAATTAACCAAGCAGTATACGACACGAACACTTCTGACCAAGCCATGCAACTTTCGCCACAGGTGTCGCCATCTGCACCTCTTAGCCGCCATTTTAGTCCTACAGGTAGGTTCAATTCAGTTATAGATTTTATGTTTTTTAACAATATCAGTGAAATAAAAACTTGCAAATATAAATACCTGAGCTCGGAACTCCAACTAGCAGGATTCTCACGTAACCAACTCAGATATCAGAGAAGATAATATTTTGGTGAGTAATATATTTTTAATATCCAAGAAATGTGAAATATCAAAACTATTCATGTTTCATTCGACGTCTTTTCAAATTACTAAAGTTACGACTCAGGAAAGCAATTCTTCTTATTAATAGTAAAACAACTTGGAAATGTTTGTATGTGTTGCAGGAAACATGATAGACGGTCCTCAGATAAACCCTCAAGGTTATAACCACCATTCGCAAGAAAACAGCGTGTCCTTGGAAAACAGGTCGCCTAATGGGCTAGCCACGAAACAACAAGTATCTCTCGGTAGACAACATCTCTCCCATTCTCAGAATGAAAATAGGCTCAATGGTCAGTTATTGGTGACCCATGCCAACGCCAGAGCAAGTAACGCAGTGGTAAGCGAAGAGAAACCACTTTCATGACAGAACACACTCATATTTCCGTTTCATTAGTACAGAATAATAAGATAGAATGTTCTCTAGTTATTATAAACTGCCTTGAAAATTAATTTGTATGTCTCAGTGGCTGACCACTGATTTCAAACAATATCTCAAATAAAAATGCTTCGTCACTGACTGATTGATTCAAATAATGTTCTGTGTCTCAATCAGCATGGTTGGTATAGGTGTTATCACTTATACTGATAAACAGAGAACAACGTTTCGACTTTCCTAGGTCACCTTCAGATTAAGAAAGAGAGAGTTTGAATGTGATCTTTGACGGACACATGTCTTAGGGACGAGAATATAAACGGGTATGGGATTGTAGGGGGCGTTGCAGGTGTATGTTAGGTTATTAATTAGTATGGGTATAAAGATGTTCCTTCATATTGATTTAATTTTGGTTTTAGTTGCTGTATAAGTAGGGCTTCTTTGAATTTGCGTTTATTTATATTTGTTTCCCTACTTTGTATCTGGATGTTTTCTATGGTTATGTTGTGTTTATTTGATTTGCAGTGTTCAAAAACATGTGAAGGTGTTTTTGAATCTCTGTCTTTCTTAACCTGAATATGACCTATCAGTAAAAGTGTTAATACCCATACCAGCCGTTCTGAGAAACATTTTTATTTCAAGTGGGTTTCTCGTCATCAAGAAAAAATGCTCTATATAAAATTTTTTTGTAAATGGCTGACTGTCCCCAGCTGGTACAATTGTAAGCCAACGGATTTATAATGGTAAAATCAGGGACTCGATTCGCCTTGGTAGACACATCAGATGGCCCGATTTAAAACGTCTTGTAACTGATTGAGTTAAACAGTGCTGTCTTTAAAACGTTTTGTAACTGATTGATTTAAACAATGATCTATTTAAAATAATAAGATGATATTTATACTTTATAATGCATTATGACTTGGGATGATGTGATGTGTTTGTACTTAATAAGATGATATTTGTACTTTATAAAGTATTATTTATATTATTTCACAGCAAGGTAAACCGTTGTTTGGATCATCACAAATATATGGATATATTTAGTTCGGCTTCCTTACCCTTATCACTTATTAAATACTAATTTAATATAGTTATTGACTTACAAGCTTAATTATTACTGGTATATTGATTAATTAATATTTTAATAATTTTTAACTATTTAGGTGTGATAGTATATTTAAAGTAGCTGCTAAAACTGGTTCATTTAATCATAAAAACGCTAAGTTAAATATGTTAAAACTGGTTCATTTAATCATAAAAACGCTAAGTTAAATATGTTAAAACTGGTTCATTTAATCAAGGAAACACTAAGTTAACTCAGTTAAATCTGATTTGTTTGAACAACAAGAAATACGAAGTTTAGTGCCCTCGCTAGTACAGCGGTATGTCTTCGGATTTACAACGCAAAATCAGCGGTTCGATTCCCCTCGGTGGGCTCAGCAGCTAGCCCGACGTGGCTTTGCTATAAGAAAACACACTAACACACACACGAAGTTTAGTCTGATAAAATACAAAAATACAATGAGAAACAACAAATTTGTCTGGGTATTTCTATTGAAGAAAGCACACTGGCTATACAGGAACTATTAATACACAAACAACGTTTCAGTTGCGCGGGAATCGACCACTAAATATCAGCGTTGTACCTTAAGCGAATAGCAGATGACAGTAAAAGGTTAATTTGCTATAATGTACCTATACAGACTGTTTCAATAATATAGAATTCCATGTTTCTACACTTCACACACTAACTACAAACAGTTCTCAGCGGTCAGCCCGAAGTATCACTTCGCTAAACCTCTAGCTTAGATCATCGTCAGAGAACAATATTGTGTTCACCGTCAAACAGGAAATGGTCCTGTTGCCACTAAGACGTGCTCCATCTTGAGGGGCCGTCATAGCTATTATTCGATTAAAGCAGCTCAAGAGTTGGCGGAAGGTGCTACAAACATACTGCCTTTCTCTCTCCTTGTAAGCCCTTTTGTATAGTTTGTGAATTTCCCAAACAACAAAGCAATACTGAAACCTACTTAGTTTTGTATCTAAAACAAAATCTTAACCATTGTCATCAATACTTTAATTTTTATGACTTCTTAATTTAAATATATAGATTACTTTTATTGTAGTCTCCCCATATGATTCATTCTCCAGTGATGTCGTCACCACGCATGCGTGGTGTTAGCGATTATTCCAACGGAGTTTCCTCTTCCTTTCGAGCAGGTATGTATTGTATTCTTATAGTATCTTGAAGTTCAACCACTCCAACACGATAAATGGTTTACGTCTAGATAATTATTATTAAATCTCGTGTGTACAATATCGGTTTGTCATAAAATTTGTGGTTAATTAATAATAATAAATAATCGCAGCTACATTCTGATAAGATTTGAAATGAGAGAAAATTATTGAACAACTCTAAAAAGAATTACGTGGTCAATATTTTGTTCAAACGTGGTTCATCAATGGAAAATACTACCTTACATAAAAATAGGACGGTGTTCACGAGAAGTTTAGTGTATAGTATATGTATCAGAAGTTTAGTGCATGGTATATGTACTAGAAGTTCAAACTATATAGTAGGTACTAGAAATTTAGTGTATACTATACGTACTAGACGTTTAGTGTATGATACATGCACCAGAAGTTTAGTGCATGCTATATGTACTAGACGTTTAGTGTACAGTGTATTTATTAGATATTTAGTGTATGGTATACGTACTAGAAGATTAGACTATATTGTATGTACTAGAAGTTTAAACTATACAATATTTACTAGTAGTTTAGATTATATTGTACTTACGAGAAGTTAGATTATATTGTGTTTAGTAGGAAGTTAGTGTATAATATATAAACTAGAGTTTAGACTATATTGTATGAACTAGAAGTTTAGAGCGTACTGTATTTTCTAGCAGTTTAGACAATATTGTATGTACTACAAGTTTAGTCTATATGGTATATACTTGAAGTTTAGACTACTTTACACTAGTAGTTTAGATTATACTGTATGCACTTGAAGTTTAGACTACTTTATACTAGTAGTTTAGATTATACTGTATGCACTTGAAGTTTAGACTACTTTATACTAGTAGTTTAGATTATACTGTATGCACTTGAAGTTTAGACTACTTTATACTAGTAGTTTAGATTATACTGTATGCACTTGAAGTTTAGACTACTTTATACTAGTAGTTTAGATTATACTGTATGCACTTGAAGTTTAGACTACTTTATACTACTAGTTTAGATTATACTGTATGCACTTGAAGTTTAGACTACTTTATACTAGTAGTTTAGATTATACTGTATGCACTTGAAGTTTAGACTACTTTATACTACTAGTTTAGATTATACTGTATGCACTTGAAGTTTAGACTACTTTATACTAGTAGTTTAGATTATACTGTATGCACTTGAAGTTTAGACTACTTTATACTAGTAGTTTAGATTATACTGTATGCACTTGAAGTTTAGACTACTTTATACTAGTAGTTTAGATTATACTGTATGCACTTGAAGTTTAGACTGTATTGTGTTTAATATAAGTTTAAACTATATTGTATGTACTAGAAGTTTACATTATATTGTAGATACTAGAAGTTTAGACTATACTGAGTTTACTAGAAATTTGAATGTACTAGAAGCATAGACTCTATTGAATGTACAACAAGTTCAGACTGTACTATATGCACTAGAAGTTTAGTGTACAGCATATATACTGGAAATTTAGTGGGGAGTATATACTAGAAGTTTATACTACTGTATATACTAAAACTTTATACTATTGTATATATACTAGAAGTTTATACTACTGTATACACTAGAAGTTTATACTATTGTATACACTAGAAGTTTATACTATTATATACACTAGAAGTTTATACTATTGTATATACACTAGAAGTTTATACTACTGTATACACTAGAAGTTTATACTATAGTATACACTAGAAGTTTATACTATTGTATATACACTAGAAGTTTATACTATTGTATACACTAGAAGTTTATACTATTATATACACTAGAAGTTTATACTATTGTATATACACTAGAAGTTTATACTACTGTATACACTAGAAGTTTATACTATAGTATACACTAGAAGTTTATACTATTGTATATACACTAGAAGTTTATACTATTGTATATACACTAGAAGTTTATACTATTGTATACACTAGAAGTTTATACTATTGTATACACTAGAAGTTTATACTATTATATACACTAGAAGTTTATACTATTGTATATACACTAGAAGTTTATACTATTGTATACACTAGAAGTTTATACTATTGTATACACTAGAAGTTTATACTATTGTATACACTAGAAGTTTATACTATTGTATACACTAGAAGTTTATACTATTGTATATACACTAGAAGTTTATACTATTGTATACACTAGAAGTTTATACTATTGTAAATACACTAGAAGTTTATACTATTGTATATACTAGAACTTTATACTATTGTATATACACTAGAAGTTTATACTATTGTATATACACTAGAAGTTTATACTATTGTATATACACTAGAAGTTTATACTATTGTATATACACTAGAAGCTTATACTATTGTATATACACTAGAAGTTTATACTATTGTATACACTAGAAGTTTATACTATTGTATACACTAGAAGTTTGTACTATTGTATACACTAGAAGTTTATACTATTGTATATAGACTAAAAGTTTATACTATTGTATATACACTAGAAGTTTATACTATTGTATACACTAGAAGTTTATACTATTGTATATACACTAGAAGTTTATACTATTGTATATACACTAGAAGTTTATACTATTGTATATACACTAGAAGTTTATACTATTGTATACACTAGAAGTTTATACTATTGTATACACTAGAAGTTTATACTATTGTATATACTAGAAGTTTATACTATTGTATATACACTAGAAGTTTATACTATTGTATACACTAGAAGTTTATACTATTGTATACACTAGAAGTTTATACTACTGTATACACTAGAAGTTTATACTATTGTATATACACTAGAAGTTTATACTATTGTAAATACACTAGAAGTTTATACTATTGTAAATACACTAGAAGTTTATACTATTGTATATACACTAGAAGTTTATACTATTGTATATACACTAGAAGTTTATACTATTGTATATACACTAGAAGCTTATACTATTGTATATACACTAGAAGTTTATACTATTGTATACACTAGAAGTTTATACTATTGTATACACTAGAAGTTTGTACTATTGTATACACTAGAAGTTTATACTATTGTATATACACTAAAAGTTTATACTATTGTATATACACTAGAAGTTTATACTATTGTATACACTAGAAGTTTATACTATTGTATATACACTAGAAGTTTATACTATTGTATATACACTAGAAGTTTATACTATTGTATACACTAGAAGTTTATACTATTGTATATACTAGAAGTTTATACTATTGTATATACACTAGAAGTTTATACTATTGTAAATACACTAGAAGTTTATACTATTGTATATACTAGAACTTTATACTATTGTATATACACTAGAAGTTTATACTATTGTATATACACTAGAAGTTTATACTATTGTATATACACTAGAAGTTTATACTATTGTATATACACTAGAAGCTTATACTATTGTATATACACTAGAAGTTTATACTATTGTATACACTAGAAGTTTATACTATTGTATACACTAGAAGTTTGTACTATTGTATACACTAGAAGTTTATACTATTGTATATACACTAAAAGTTTATACTATTGTATATACACTAGAAGTTTATACTATTGTATACACTAGAAGTTTATACTATTGTATATACACTAGAAGTTTATACTATTGTATATACACTAGAAGTTTATACTATTGTATATACACTAGAAGTTTATACTATTGTATACACTAGAAGTTTATACTATTGTATACACTAGAAGTTTATACTATTGTATATACTAGAAGTTTATACTATTGTATATACACTAGAAGTTTATACTATTGTATACACTAGAAGTTTATACTATTGTATACACTAGAAGTTTATACTACTGTATACACTAGAAGTTTATACTATTGTATACACTAGAAATTTATACTATTGTATACATTAGAAGTTTATACTACTGTATGTACTAGAAGTTTATACTACTGTATGTACTAGAAGTTTATACTACTGTATGTACTAGAAGTTTATACTACTGTATACATTAGAAGTTTATACTATTGTATACATTAGAAGTTTATACTATTGTATACACTAGAAGTTTATACTACTGTATGTACTAGAAGTTTATACTACTGTATGTACTAGAAGTTTATACTACTGTATACATTAGAAGTTTATACTATTGTATACATTAGAAGTTTATACTACTGTATACATTAGAAGTTTATACTACTGTATGTACTAGAAGTTTATACTACTGTATACATTAGAAGTTTATACTACTGTATGTACTAGAAGTTTATACTACTGTATATACTAGAAGTTTATACTATTGTATACACTAGAAGTTTATACTATTGTATATGCTAGAAGTTTATACTACTGTATATACTAGAAGTTTTTACTATTGTATATACTAGAAGTTTAGACTACATTGTGTTTACTAATAGTTTAGACTACATTAAATGTACTAGAAATTTAGACTATATTCTACGTATTACAGGTTTTGTGTATAACATAAAGTTTAGTGGGGGGTATGTGTATTAGAAGATTAGAGTATATTCTATGTACTAGAGGTTTATAATTATTTTGAGTGCTAGAAGTTTAGACTACATTGTATGTTCTAGTAACTTAGATTATATTGTATTTACTAGAAGTTTAGTGTATACTATATTTCTTAGAACTTTAGACTCTACTGAGTGTACTAGAAGTTTAGACAATAGTGAATATATCAGAAGTTTAAACTATACTGTGTTTATTAGAAGTTTAGACTTTACTTAATGTACTAGAAATGCCAACGGTATTTTGTTTACAAGAAGTTTAGTGTATAATATATGTAATAGAAGAAGTTTAGACTATATTGTATGTACAAGAAGTTTAAGGTTTAAGTCATATGGTATGTATTAGAAATGTAGTGTGTAGTATATGTACTAGAACTTTAGATCATATTCTATGTACTACAAGATTACACTGTACTGTGTTTAATAGAAGTTTAGATCATATTCTATGTACTACAAGATTACACTGTACTGTGTTTAATAGAAGTTTAGATCATATTCTATGTACTACAAGATTACACTGTACTGTGTTTAATAGAAGTTTAGATCATATTCTATGTACTACAAGATTACACTGTACTGTGTTTAATAGAATTTTAGATCATATTCTATGTGCTACAAGATTACACTGTACTCTGTTTAATAGAAGTTTAGATCATATTCTATGTACTACAAGATTACACTGTACTGTGTTTAATAGAATTTTAGATCATATTCTATGTGCTACAAGATTACACTGTACTCTGTTTAATAGAAGTTTAGATCATATTCTATGTACTACAAGATTACACTGTACTCTGTTTAATAGAAGTTTAGAGTATATTGTATGTGTAAGAAGCTCAGATTATATTGACTTTAGTAGACATTTAGTGTATATTATATATACTATAAAATTAGACTTTAATGTATGTACTAGAAGTTTAGACTATATAGTATGTACTAGAAATTTAGAGTATATTGTATGTACTAGAAGTTTAGACTGTATTATATTTACTTGAAGTTTAGACTATATTGCATGTACTAGAAGTTGAGTGTGTAGTATCTGTACTAGGAGTTTAGACTATATAGTATGTACTAGAAATTTAAACCATACTGTGTTTACTAGAGTGTTAGTATATAGTATATTAAGTAGTAGCTTAGACTCTACTGTATGCAATAGCAGTTTAGATAATACTGTATGTACTAGAAGGTTAGTGTATAGTATATTAAGTAGTAGCTTAGACTCTACTGTATGCAATAGCAGTTTAGATAATACTGTATGTACTAGAAGATTAGACTGTATAGTATGTACTAGAAATTTATAGCTTTTTGTGTTTACTATAAGTTTAGTGTATAGTATACTGACTAGAAGTTAAGACTATATCGTATGTAATAGCAGTTTAGATTATATCATATATACTAGAAGTTTAGATCATAATGTGTTTTGTAGAAGGTTAGTTTATAGTATATAAACTAGAGTTTAAAGTATATTATGTGTACTAGAAGTTTAGACTCTGCTCTATGTACTGCTAGTTAAGACTATATTTTGTTTCTAGAACTTTAGAGTGTATTGTATGTACCAGATGTTTAGTGTATAGTATATGTACTAGAACTTTAGACTCTGCTCTATGTACTACTAGTTAAGACTATATTTTGTTTCTAGAACTTTAGAGTGTATTGTATGTACCAGATGTTTAGTGTATAGTATATTTACTAGAACTTTAGACTCTGCTCTATGTACTACTAGTTAAGACTATATTTTGTTTCTAGAACTTTAGAGTGTATTGTATGTACCAGATGTTTAGTGTATAGTATATGTACTAGAACTTTAGACTCTGATCTATGTACTACTAGTTAAGACTATATTTTGTTTCTAGAACTTTAGAGTGTATTGTATGTACCAGATGTTTAGTGTATAGTATATGTACTAGAACTTTAGACTCTGCTCTATGTACTACTAGTTAAGACTATATTTTGTTTCTAGAACTTTAGAGTGTATTGTATGTACCATATGTTTAGTGTATAGTATAGGTACTAGAAGTTTAGACTCTGCTCTATGTACTACTAGTTAAGACTATATTTTGTTTCTAGAACTTTAGAGTGTATTAAATGTACCAGATGTTTAGTGTATAGTATAGGTACAAGAAGTTTAGACTCTGCTCTATGTACTACTAGTTAAGACTATATTTTGTTTCTAGAACTTTAGAGTGTATTGTATGTACCAGATGTTTAGTGTATAGTATAGGTATTAGAAGTTTAGACAATGTAGTATATGCAATATAGTCTAAACTAGTAGTACGTAGAGTACAGTCTAAACTTCTATTATATATAATATAGTCCAAAATTCTAGTACACAGAATATAGTCTAAACTTCTAGTACATATAATATACACTAAATTTGTAGTACACATACAATACACTAAACTTCTAGCACAGAGTATAGACTAACTATCTAGTACATAAAATATAACCTGATCTTCCAGTACATACAATATAGTCTAAACTTCTTTTCCATACAATATAGTCTAAATTTCTAGCACATACAGTATAGACTAAAATATAGTACATACAATATAGTCTAAACTTCTTTTAAACACAATATAGTCAAAACATCTAGTACATATAGTATAGTATAAGCTTCTTGTAAGCACAATATTGTCTAAACTTCTAGTACATACAGTATAGACTTATCTTGTAGAACATATACTACACTATAAACTTCTAGTAGGTACATTATATTCTAAACTTCTTGTACATAGAATATAGTCCAAACTTCTACTAACTACACTAAAAACAATATAGCCTAAACCTCTACTACACATACTATAGACTTAACTTTTTTTAGTGAACACAATCTAGTCTAAACAAAATTGTTTATATAGTTTATAGTAATATAAACTATAATATAAATTGTTTATAGTAATATAGTCTCTAGTAAGCATTTGATGTATAATACATGTACTACTGGTTTAGACTATATTGTGCTTGCTAAAAGTTTAGACTGTATTCTATGTATTATACACTAAACTTCTTGTACTAACAATATAGCATAAACTTCTAGTAAATGCAGTATAGTCTAAACTACTACTTCATACAGTAGTGTCTAAACTTTTAGAACACACAATATTGTTTAAACTTCTTGTACATACAATATAGTATAAACATCTAGTACATATATATTATACACTAAACTTCCAGTAAACAAAATACAGTGGAAATTTCCAGTACATTCAGTAAATTCTAAACTTCTAGTAAACACAGTATAGTTTTAACTTCTGGTACACTCATTATAGCATAAAATTCTAGCACTTACAATATACTCTAAACTTCTAGTAATCACAGTATAGTCTAAAGTTCTAATAAATATACTATACACTAAACTTCTAGTAAATACAATATATTCTAAACTTCCAGTACATGCAATGTAGTCTAAATTTCTAGTACATACATTGTAGTCTAAACTTTTAGTCCACACCATATAAAGTGAACTGTTGGTACAATGAGTATAGTCTAAACTTGTACTACATATATGCAAAATAGTCTAAACTTCTAGTACTCAAAATAATTCTAAAGCTCTAATGCATACAGTATACTTTAAACTTCAAGTACATATACTCTACAGTAAACCTCTAGTACATAAAGTATATAGTAAACTTCTAATACATACACCCCAACTAAACTTCTAGTATATATGTTATACACAAAACTAGTATTACATACAGTACAGTCTAAACTTCTAGGACATTCAATATAGTCTAAGTTTCCAGTAAACACATTATAGTGCAAACTTCTACAACATATACCACACACTAAACTTGTAAACACACTATAGTTTAAACTTTTAGTACATACAATATAGTCTAAACTTTTAATACATATAATATACACTAAATTTCTAGTACACATACTATACGCTAAATTTGTATATATTATATGTGCTAGAAGATTAGGCTATATTGTATGTACTAAAAGGTTAGTGTACAGTATATGTACTAGAAGTTTAGACTATAGTGGTTGTACTTATAGTTTAGATTATAATGTATAGGCTAGAAGTTTAAACTGCACTGAATATACTAGAAGTTTAGACTATATTGTATGTGCTAGACATTTAGACTGTGTTGTATGTACTAGAAGTCTATACTATACAATTTAGTCCAAACTTCTTGTACATACAATATATAGTCTGTACATCTATATCTCAGAACGTCTGCTTTGGGTGTTACCACTTTTACTGATAAGGAGAAAACAACGTTTTGACCTTCCTAGGTCATCTTCAGGTTAAGAAAGAGAGGGTGTTTGAATGTGACCAGAAAACTGATTTTGTTATTTTGTTCACAAAGAATGTACACCTACATTGTTATGAGAAATGTTTTGTTATTCTGTCCACAAAGAAGGTACACCTACATTGTTATGAGAAATGTTTTGTTATTCTGTCCATGAAAAAGGTACACCTACATTGTTATGAGAAATGTTTTGTTATTCTGTCCATGAAGAAGGTACACCTACATTGTTATGAGAAATGTTTTGTTATTCTGTCCACAAAGAAGATACACCTACATTGTTATGAGAAATGTTTTGTTATTCTGTCCATGAAGGAGGTGCACCTACATTGTTATAGGAAATGTTTTGTTATTCTGTCCATGAAGAAGGTACACCTACATTGTTATGAGAAATGTTTTGTTATTCTGTCCATGAAGGAGGTACACCTACATTGTTATGAGAAATGTTTTGTTATTCTGTCCACAAAGAAGGTACACCTACATTGTTATGAGAAATGTTTTGTTATTCTGTCCATGAAGGAGGTACACCTACATTGTTATGAGAAATGTTTTGTTATTCTGTCCATGAAGAAGGTACACCTACATTGTTATGAGAAATGTTTTGTTATTCTGTCCAAAAAGAAGGTACACCTACATTGTTATGAGAAATGTTTTGTTATTCTGTCCATGAAGAAGGTACACCTACATTGTTATGAGAAATGTTTTGTTATTCTGTCCATGAAGGAGGTAAACCTACATTGTTATTCTGTCCATGAAGAAGGTACACCTACATTGTTATGAGAAATGTTTTGTTATTCTGTCCATGAAGAAGGTACACCTACATTGTTATGAGAAATGTTTTGTTATTCTGTCCATGAAGAAGGTACACCTACATTGTTATGAGAAATGTTTTGTTATTCTGTCCATGAAGAAGGTACACCTACATTGTTATGAGAAATGTTTTGTTATTCTGTCCATGAAGAAGGTACACCTACATTGTTATGAGAAATGTTTTGTTATTCTGTCCATGAAGAAGGTACACCTACATTGTTATGAGAAATGTTTTGTTATTCTGTCCACAAAGAAGGTACACCTACATTGTTATGAGAAATGTTTTGTTATTCTGTCCATGAAGGAGTACAGCTACATTGTTATGAGAAATGTTTTGTTATTCTGTCATTGAAGAAGAAAAAACTACATTGTTATGAGAAATGTTTTGTTATTCTGTCCATGAAGAAGGTACACCTACATTGTTATGAGAAATGTTTTGTTATTTGTCCACAAAGAAGGTACACCTACATTGTTATGAGAAATGTTTTGTTATTCTGTCCACAAAGAAGGTACACCTACATTGTTATGAGAAATGTTTTGTTATTCTGTCCAAAAAGAAGGTACACCTACATTGTTATGAGAAATGTTTTGTTATTCTGTCCATGAAGAAGAAACACCTACATTGTTATGAGAAATGTTTTGTTATTCTGTCCATGAAGAAGAAACACCTACATTGTTATGAGAAATGTTTTGTTATTCTGTCCATGAAGAAGGTACACCTACATTGTTATGAGAAATGTTTTGTTATTCTGTCCATGAAGAAGGTACACCTACATTGTTATGGGAAATGTTTTGTTATTCTGTCCATGAAAAAGGTACACCTACATTGTTATGAGAAATGTTTTGTTATTCTGTCCACAAAAAAGGAACACCTACATTGTTATGAGAAATGTTTTGTTATTCTGTCCATGAAGAAGGTACACCTATATTGTTATGAGAAATGTTTTGTTATTCTGTCCAAAAGAAGGTACACCTACATTGTTATGAGAAATGTTTTGTTATTCTGTCCATGAAGAAGGTACACCTACATTGTTATGAGAAATGTTTTGTTATTCTGTCCATGAAGAAGGTACACCTACATTGTTATGAGAAATGTTTTGTTATTCTGTCCATGAAGAAGGTACACCTACATTGTTATGAGAAATGTTTTGTTATTCTGTCCATGAAGAAGGTACACCTACATTGTTATGAGAAATGTTTTGTTATTCTGTCCACAAAGAAGGTACACCTACATTGTTATGAGAAATGTTTTGTTATTCTGTCCATGAAGGAGATACACCTACATTGTTATGAGAAATGTTTTGTTATTCTGTCCATGAAGAAGGTACACCTACATTGTTATGAGAAATGTTTTGTTATTCTGTCCATGAAGAAGGTACACCTACATTGTTATGAGAAATGTTTTGTTATTCTGTCCATGAAGAAGGTACACCTACATTGTTATGAGAAATGTTTTGTTATTCTGTCCATGAAGAAGGTACACCTACATTGTTATGAGAAATGTTTTGTTATTCTGTCATTGAAGAAGAAACAACTACATTGTTATGAGAAATGTTTTGTTATTCTGTCCATGAAGAAGAAACACCTTCATTGTTATGAGAAATGTTTTGTTATTCTGTCCACGAAGAAGAAACACCTACATTGTTATGAGAAATGTTTTGTTATTCTGTCCATGAAGAAGGTACACCTACATTGTTATGAGAAATGTTTTGTTATTTGTCCACAAAGAAGGTACACCTACATTGTTATGGGAAATGTTTTGTTATTCTGTCCACAAAGAAGGAACACCTACATTGTTATGAGAAATGTTTTGTTATTCTGTCCAAAAAGAAGGTACACCTACATTGTTATGAGAAATGTTTTGTTATTCTGTCCATGAAGAAGGTACACCTACATTGTTATGAGAAATGTTTTGTTATTCTGTCCACAAAGAAGGTACACCTACATTGTTATGAGAAATGTTTTGTTATTCTGTCCATGAAGAAGGTACACCTACATTGTTATGAGAAATGTTTTGTTATTCTGTCCATGAAGAAGGTACACCTACATTGTTATGAGAAATGTTTTGTTATTCTGTCCATGAAGAAGGTACACCTACATTGTTATGAGAAATGTTTTGTTATTCTGTCCATGAAAAAGGTACACCTACATTGTTATGAGAAATGTTTTGTTATTCTGTCCATGAAGAAGGTACACCTACATTGTTATGAGAAATGTTTTGTTATTCTGTCCATGAAGAAGGTACACCTACATTGTTATGAGAAATGTTTTGTTATTCTGTCCATGAAGAAGGTACACCTACATTGTTATGAGAAATGTTTTGTTATTCTGTCCATGAAGAAGGTACACCTACATTGTTATGAGAAATGTTTTGTTATTCTGTCCATGAAGAAGGTACACCTACATTGTTATGAGAAATGTTTTGTTATTCTGTCCATGAAGAAGGTACACCTACATTGTTATGAGAAATGTTTTGTTATTCTGTCCATGAAGAAGGTACACCTACATTGTTATGAGAAATGTTTTGTTATTCTGTCCATGAAGAAGGTACACCTACATTGTTATGAGAAATGTTTTGTTATTCTGTCCATGAAGAAGGTACACCTACATTGTTATGAGAAATGTTTTGTTATTCTGTCCATGAAGAAGGTACACCTACATTGTTATGAGAAATGTTTTGTTATTCTGTCCATGAAGAAGAAACACCTACATTGTTATGAGAAATGTTTTGTTATTCTGTCCATGAAGAAGAAACACCTACATTGTTATGAGAAATGTTTTGTTATTCTGTCCATGAAGAAGGTACACCTACATTGTTATGAGAAATGTTTTGTTATTCTGTCCACAAAGAAGGTACACCTACATTGTTATGAGAAATGTTTTGTTATTCTGTCCATGAAGAAGGTACACCTACATTGTTATGAGAAATGTTTTGTTATTCTGTCCATGAAGAAGGTACACCTACATTGTTATGAGAAATGTTTTGTTATTCTGTCCATGAAGAAGGTACACCTACATTGTTATGAGAAATGTTTTGTTATTCTGTCCATGAAGAAGAAACACCTACATTGTTATGAGAAATGTTTTGTTATTCTGTCCATGAAGAAGGTACACCTACATTGTTATGAGAAATGTTTTGTTATTCTGTCCATGAAGAAGGTACACCTACATTGTTATGAGAAATGTTTTGTTATTCTGTCCATGAAGAAGAAACACCTACATTGTTATGAGAAATGTTTTGTTATTCTGTCCATGAAGAAGGTACACATACATTGTTATGAGAAATGTTTTGTTATTCTGTCCATGAAGAAGGTACACCTACATTGTTATGAGAAATGTTTTGTTATTCTGTCCATGAAGAAGGTACACCTACATTGTTATGAGAAATGTTTTGTTATTCTGTCCACAAAGAAGGTACACCTACATTGTTATGAGAAATGTTTTGTTATTCTGTCCATGAAGAAGGTACACCTACATTGTTATGAGAAATGTTTTGTTATTCTGTCCATGAAGAAGGTACACCTACATTGTTATGAGAAATGTTTTGTTATTCTGTCCATGAAGAAGAAATACACCTACATTGTTATGAGAAATGTTTTGTTATTCTGTCCATGAAAGAAGGTACACCTACATTGTTATGAGAAATGTTTTGTTATTCTGTCCATGAAGAAGGTACACCTACATTGTTATGAGAAATGTTTTGTTATTCTGTCCATGAAGAAGGTACACCTACATTGTTATGAGAAATGTTTTGTTATTCTGTCCATGAAGAAGGTACACCTACATTGTTATGAGAAATGTTTTGTTATTCTGTCCATGAAGAAGGTACACCTACATTGTTATGAGAAATGTTTTGTTATTCTGTCCATGAAGAAGGTACACCTACATTGTTATGAGAAATGTTTTGTTATTCTGTCCACAAAGAAGGTACACCTACATTGTTATGAGAAATGTTTTGTTATTCTGTCCATGAAGAAGGTACACCTACATTGTTATGAGAAATGTTTTGTTATTCTGTCCATGAAGAAGGTACACCTACATTGTTATGAAATGTTTTGTTATTCTGTCCATGAAGAAGGTACACCTACATTGTTATGAGAAATGTTTTGTTATTCTGTCCATGAAGAAGGTACACCTACATTGTTATGAGAAATGTTTTGTTATTCTGTCCATGAAGAAGGTACACCTACATTGTTATGAGAAATGTTTTGTTATTCTGTCCATGAAGAAGAAACACCTACATTGTTATGAGAAATGTTTTGTTATTCTGTCCATGAAGAAGAAACACCTACATTGTTATGAGAAATGTTTTGTTATTCTGTCCATGAAGAAGGTACACCTACATTGTTATGAGAAATGTTTTGTTATTCTGTCCATGAAGAAGGTACACCTACATTGTTATGAGAAATGTTTTGTTATTCTGTCCATGAAGAAGGTACACCTACATTGTTATGAGAAATGTTTTGTTATTCTGTCCATGAAGAAGGTACACCTACATTGTTATGAGAAATGTTTTGTTATTCTGTCCATGAAGAAGGTACACCTACATTGTTATGAGAAATGTTTTGTTATTCTGTCCATGAAGAAGGTACACCTACATTGTTATGAGAAATGTTTTGTTATTCTGTCCATGAAGAAGGTACACCTACATTGTTATGAGAAATGTTTTGTTATTCTGTCCATGAAGAAGGTACACCTACATTGTTATGAGAAATGTTTTGTTATTCTGTCCATGAAGAAGGTACACCTACATTGTTATGAGAAATGTTTTGTTATTCTGTCCATGAAGAAGATACACCTACATTGTTATGAGAAATGTTTTGTTATTCTGTCCATGAAGAAGGTACACCTACATTGTTATGAGAAATGTTTTGTTATTCTGTCCATGAAGAAGGTACACCTACATTGTTATGAGAAATGTTTTGTTATTCTGTCCATGAAGAAGGTACACCTACATTGTTATGAGAAATGTTTTGTTATTTGTCCACAAAGAAGGTACACCTACATTGTTATGGGAAATGTTTTGTTATTCTGTCCACAAAGAAGGAACACCTACATTGTTATGAGAAATGTTTTGTTATTCTGTCCATGAAGAAGGTACACCTACATTGTTATGAGAAATGTTTTGTTATTCTGTCCATGAAGAAGGTACACCTACATTGTTATGAGAAATGTTTTGTTATTCTGTCCACAAAGAAGGTACACCTACATTGTTATGAGAAATGTTTTGTTATTCTGTCCATGAAGAAGGTACACCTACATTGTTATGAGAAATGTTTTGTTATTCTGTCCATGAAGGAGGTACACCTACATTGTTATGAGAAATGTTTTGTTATTCTGTCCATGAAGAAGGTACACCTACATTGTTATGAGAAATGTTTTGTTATTCTGTCCACAAAAAAGGAACACCTACATTGTTATGAGAAATGTTTTGTTATTCTGTCCATGAAGAAGGTACACCTACATTGTTATGAGAAATGTTTTGTTATTCTGTCCATGAAGAAGGTACACCTACATTGTTATGAGAAATGTTTTGTTATTCTGTCCATGAAGAAGGTACACCTACATTGTTATGAGAAATGTTTTGTTATTCTGTCCATGAAGAAGGTACACCTACATTGTTATGAGAAATGTTTTGTTATTCTGTCCATGAAGAAGGTACACCTACATTGTTATGAGAAATGTTTTGTTATTCTGTCCATGAAGAAGGTACACCTACATTGTTATGAGAAATGTTTTGTTATTCTGTCCATGAAGAAGGTACACCTACATTGTTATGAGAAATGTTTTGTTATTCTGTCCATGAAGAAGGTACACCTACATTGTTATGAGAAATGTTTTGTTATTCTGTCCATGAAGAAGGTACACCTACATTGTTATGAGAAATGTTTTGTTATTCTGTCCATGAAGAAGAAACACCTACATTGTTATGAGAAATGTTTTGTTATTCTGTCCATGAAGAAGGTACACCTACATTGTTATGAGAAATGTTTTGTTATTCTGTCCATACACCTAGAAGAAATGTTTTGTTACACCTACATTGTTATGAGAAATGTTTTGTTATTCTGTCCACAAAGAAGGTACACCTACATTGTTATGTGAAATGTTTTGTTATTCTGTCCATGAAGAAGGTACACCTACATTGTTATGAGAAATGTTTTGTTATTCTGTCCATGAAGAAGGTACACCTACATTGTTATGAGAAATGTTTTGTTATTCTGTCCATGAAGAAGGTACACCTACATTGTTATGAGAAATGTTTTGTTATTCTGTCCATGAAGAAGGTACACCTACATTGTTATGAGAAATGTTTTGTTATTCTGTCCATGAAGAAGGTACACCTACATTGTTATGAGAAATGTTTTGTTATTCTGTCCATGAAGAAGGTACACCTACATTGTTATGAGAAATGTTTTGTTATTCTGTCCATGAAGAAGGTACACCTACATTGTTATGAGAAATGTTTTGTTATTCTGTCCATTAAGAAAATACACCTACATTGTTATGAGAAATGTTTTGTTATTCTGTCCATTAAGAAGGTACACCTACATTGTTAAGAGAAATGTTTTGTTATTCTGTCCATGAAGAAGGTACACCTACATTGTTATGAGAAATGTTTTGTTATTCTGTCCATGAAGAAGGTACACCTACATTGTTATGAGAAATGTTTTGTTATTCTGTCCATGAAGAAGGTACACCTACATTGTTATGAGAAATGTTTTGTTATTCTGTCCATGAAGAAGAAACACCTACATTGTTATGAGAAATGTTTTGTTATTCTGTCCATGAAGAAGGTACACCTACATTGTTATGAGAAATGTTTTGTTATTCTGTCCATGAAGAAGGTACACCTACATTGTTATGAGAAATGTTTTGTTATTCTGTCCATGAAGAAGGTACACCTACATTGTTATGAGAAATGTTTTGTTATTCTGTCCATGAAGAAGAAACACCTACATTGTTATGAGAAATGTTTTGTTATTCTGTCCATGAAGAAGAAACACCTACATTGTTATGAGAAATGTTTTGTTATTCTGTCCATGAAGAAGGTACACCTACATTGTTATGAGAAATGTTTTGTTATTCTGTCCATGAAGAAGGTACACCTACATTGTTATGAGAAATGTTTTGTTATTCTGTTCATGAAGAAGGTACACCTACATTGTTATGAGAAATGTTTTGTTATTCTGTCCATGAAGAAGAAACACCTACATTGTTATGAGAAATGTTTTGTTATTCTGTCCATGAAGAAGGTACACCTACATTGTTATGAGAAATGTTTTGTTATTCTGTCCATGAAGAAGGTACACCTACATTGTTATGAGAAATGTTTTGTTATTCTGTCCATGAAGAAGGTACACCTACATTGTTATGAGAAATGTTTTGTTATTCTGTCCATGAAGAAGGTACACCTACATTGTTATGAGAAATGTTTTGTTATTCTGTCCATGAAGAAGGTACACCTACATTGTTATGAGAAATGTTTTGTTATTCTGTCCATGAAGAAGGTACACCTACATTGTTATGAGAAATGTTTTGTTATTCTGTCCATGAAGAAGGTACACCTACATTGTTATGAGAAATGTTTTGTTATTCTGTCCATGAAGAAGGTACACCTACATTGTTATGAGAAATGTTTTGTTATTCTGTCCATGAAGAAGGTACACCTACATTGTTATGAGAAATGTTTTGTTATTCTGTCCATGAAGAAGGTACACCTACATTGTTATGAGAAATGTTTTGTTATTCTGTCCATGAAGAAGAAACACCTACATTGTTATGAGAAATGTTTTGTTATTCTGTCCATGAAGAAGAAACACCTACATTGTTATGAGAAATGTTTTGTTATTCTGTCCATGAAGAAGGTACACCTACATTGTTATGAGAAATGTTTTGTTATTCTGTCCATGAAGAAGGTACACCTACATTGTTATGAGAAATGTTTTGTTATTCTGTCCATGAAGAAGGTTACACCTACTTTGTTATGAGAAATGTTTTGTTATTCTGTCCATGAAGAAGGTACACCTACATTGTTATGAGAAATGTTTTGGTATTCTCTCCATGAAGAAGGTATACCTACATTGTTATGAGAAATGTTTTGTTATTCTGTCCATGAAGAAGGTACACCTACATTGTTATGAGAAATGTTTTGTTATTCTGTCCATGAAGAAGGTACACCTACATTGTTATGAGAAATGTTTTGTTATTCTGTCCACAAAGAAGGTACACCTACATTGTTATGAGAAATGTTTTGTTATTCTGTCCATGAAGAAGGTACACCTACATTGTTATGAGAAATGTTTTGTTATTCTGTCCATGAAGAAGGTACACCTACATTGTTATGAGAAATGTTTTGTTATTCTGTCCATGAAGAAGGTACACCTACATTGTTATGAGAAATGTTTTGTTATTCTGTCCATGAAGAAGGTACACCTACATTGTTATGAGAAATGTTTTGTTATTCTGTCCATGAAGAAGGTACACCTACATTGTTATGAGAAATGTTTTGTTATTCTGTCCATGAAGAAGGTACACCTACATTGTTATGAGAAATGTTTTGTTATTCTGTCCATGAAGAAGAAACACCTACATTGTTATGAGAAATGTTTTGTTATTCTGTCCATGAAGAAGGTACACCTACATTGTTATGAGAAATGTTTTGTTATTCTGTCCATGAAGAAGGTAATTCTGTCCATGGTACACCTACATTGTTATGAGAAATGTTTTGTTATTCTGTCCATGAAGAAGAAACACCTACATTGTTATGAGAAATGTTTTGTTATTCTGTCCATGAAGAAGGTACACCTACATTGTTATGAGAAATGTTTTGTTATTCTGTCCATGAAGAAGGTACACCTACATTGTTATGAGAAATGTTTTGTTATTCTGTCCACCCTACATTGTTATGAGAAATGTTTTGTTATTCTGTCCATGAAGAAGGTACACCTACATTGTTATGAGAAATGTTTTGTTATTCTGTCCATGAAGAAGGTACACCTACATTGTTATGAGAAATGTTTTGTTATTCTGTCCATGAAGAAGGTACACCTACATTGTTATGAGAAATGTTTTGTTATTCTGTCCATGAAGAAGGTACACCTACATTGTTATGAGAAATGTTTTGTTATTCTGTCCATGAAGAAGGTACACCTACATTGTTATGAGAAATGTTTTGTTATTCTGTCCATGAAGAAGGTACACCTACATTGTTATGTTTTGTTATTCTGTCCAAATGTTACATTGTTATGAGAAATGTTTTGTTATTCTGTCCATGAAGAAGGTACACCTACATTGTTATGAGAAATGTTTTGTTATTCTGTCCATGAAGAAGGTACACCTACATTGTTATGAGAAATGTTTTGTTATTCTGTCCATGAAGAAGGTACACCTACATTGTTATGAGAAATGTTTTGTTATTCTGTCCATGAAGAAGGTACACCTACATTGTTATGAGAAATGTTTTGTTATTCTGTCCATGAAGAAGGTACACCTACATTGTTATGAGAAATGTTTTGTTATTCTGTCCATGAAGAAGGTACACCTACATTGTTATGAGAAATGTTTTGTTATTCTGTCCATGAAGAAGGTACACCTACATTGTTATGAGAAATGTTTTGTTATTCTGTCCATGAAGAAGGTACACCTACATTGTTATGAGAAATGTTTTGTTATTCTGTCCATGAAGAAGGTACACCTACATTGTTATGAGAAATGTTTTGTTATTCTGTCCATGAAGAAGAAACACCTACATTGTTATGAGAAATGTTTTGTTATTCTGTCCATGAAGAAGGTACACCTACATTGTTATGAGAAATGTTTTGTTATTCTGTCCATGAAGAAGGTACACCTACATTGTTATGAGAAATGTTTTGTTATTCTGTCCATGAAGAAGGTACACCTACATTGTTATGAGAAATGTTTTGTTATTCTGTCCATGAAGAAGGTACACCTACATTGTTATGAGAAATGTTTTGTTATTCTGTCCATGAAGAAGGTACACCTACATTGTTATGAGAAATGTTTTGTTATTCTGTCCATGAAGAAGGTACACCTACATTGTTATGAGAAATGTTTTGTTATTCTGTCCATGAAGAAGAAACACCTACATTGTTATGAGAAATGTTTTGTTATTCTGTCCATGAAGAAGAAACACCTACATTGTTATGAGAAATGTTTTGTTATTCTGTCCATGAAGAAGAAACACCTACATTGTTATGAGAAATGTTTTGTTATTCTGTCCATGAAGAAGGTACACCTACATTGTTTTGTTTTGTTATTCTGTCCATGAAGAAGGTACACCTACATTGTTATGAGAAATGTTTTGTTATTCTGTCCATGAAGAAGGTACACCTACATTGTTATGAGAAATGTTTTGTTATTCTGTCCATGAAGAAGGTACACCTACATTGTTATGAGAAATGTTTTGTTATTCTGTCCATGAAGAAGGTACACCTACATTGTTATGAGAAATGTTTTGTTATTCTGTCCATGAAGAAGGTACACCTACATTGTTATGAGAAATGTTTTGTTATTCTGTCCATGAAGAAGGTACACCTACATTGTTATGAGAAATGTTTTGTTATTCTGTCCATGAAGAAGGTACACCTACATTGTTATGAGAAATGTTTTGTTATTCTGTCCATGAAGAAGGTACACCTACATTGTTATGAGAAATGTTTTGTTATTCTGTCCATGAAGAAGGTACACCTACATTGTTATGAGAAATGTTTTGTTATTCTGTCCATGAAGAAGGTACACCTACATTGTTATGAGAAATGTTTTGTTATTCTGTCCATGAAGAAGGTACACCTACATTGTTATGAGAAATGTTTTGTTATTCTGTCCATGAAGAAGGTACACCTACATTGTTATGAGAAATGTTTTGTTATTCTGTCCATGAAGAAGGTACACCTACATTGTTATGAGAAATGTTTTGTTATTCTGTCCATGAAGAAGGTACACCTACATTGTTATGAGAAATGTTTTGTTATTCTGTCCATGAAGAAGAAACACCTACATTGTTATGAGAAATGTTTTGTTATTCTGTCCATGAAGAAGGTACACCTACATTGTTATGAGAAATGTTTTGTTATTCTGTCCATGAAGAAGGTACACCTACATTGTTATGAGAAATGTTTTGTTATTCTGTCCATGAAGAAGGTACACCTACATTGTTATGAGAAATGTTTTGTTATTCTGTCCATGAAGAAGGTACACCTACATTGTTATGAGAAATGTTTTGTTATTCTGTCCATGAATTGAAGGTTACTGTCCACCTACATTGTTATGAGAAATGTTTTGTTATTCTGTCCATGAAGAAGAAACACCTACATTGTTATGAGAAATGTTTTGTTATTCTGTCCATGAAGAAGGTACACCTACATTGTTATGAGAAATGTTTTGTTATTCTGTCCATGAAGAAGGTACACCTACATTGTTATGAGAAATGTTTTGTTATTCTGTCCATGAAGAAGGTACACCTACATTGTTATGAGAAATGTTTTGTTATTCTGTCCATGAAGAAGGAAGGTACACCTACATTGTTATGAGAAATGTTTTGTTATTCTGTCCATGAAGAAGGTACACCTACATTGTTATGAGAAATGTTTTGTTATTCTGTCCATGAAGAAGGTACACCTACATTGTTATGAGAAATGTTTTGTTATTCTGTCCATGAAGAAGGTACACCTACATTGTTATGAGAAATGTTTTGTTATTCTGTCCATGAAGAAGAAACACCTACATTGTTATGAGAAATGTTTTGTTATTCTGTCCATGAAGAAGGTACACCTACATTGTTATGAGAAATGTTTTGTTATTCTGTCCATGAAGAAGGTACACCTACATTGTTATGAGAAATGTTTTGTTATTCTGTCCATGAAGAAGGTACACCTACATTGTTATGAGAAATGTTTTGTTATTCTGTCCATGAAGAAGGTACACCTACATTGTTATGAGAAATGTTTTGTTATTCTGTCCATGAAGAAGGTACACCTACATTGTTATGAGAAATGTTTTGTTATTCTGTCCATGAAGAAGGTACACCTACATTGTTATGAGAAATGTTTTGTTATTCTGTCCATGAAGAAGGTACACCTACATTGTTATGAGAAATGTTTTGTTATTCTGTCCATGAAGAAGAAACACCTACATTGTTATGAGAAATGTTTTGTTATTCTGTCCATTACATTGTTATGAGAAATGTTTTGTTATTCTGTCCATGAAGAAATGAATGAAGAAGGTACACCTACATTGTTATGAGAAATGTTTTGTTATTCTGTCCATGAAGAAGAAACACCTACATTGTTATGAGAAATGTTTTGTTATTCTGTCCATGAAGAAGGTACACATACATTGTTAAGAGAAATGTTTTGTTATTCTGTCCATGAAGGAGGTACACCTACATTGTTATGAGAAATGTTTTGTTATTCTGTCCATGAAGGAGGTACACCTACATTGTTATGAGAAATGTTTTGTTATTCTGTCCATGAAGAAGGTACACCTACATTGTTATGAGAAATGTTTTGTTATTCTGTCCACAAAGAAGGCACACCTATATTGTTATGAGAAATGTTTTGTTATTCTGTCATTGAAGAAGAAACACCTACATTGTTATGAGAAATGTTTTGTTATTCTGTCCATGAAGAAGAAACACCTACATTGTTATGAGAAATGTTTTGTTATTCTGTCCATGAAGAAGAAACACCTACATTGTTATGAGAAATGTTTTGTTATTCTGTCCATGAAGAAGGTACACCTACATTGTTATGAGAAATGTTTTGTTATTCTGTCCATGAAGAAGGTACACCTACATTGTTATGAGAAATGTTTTGTTATTCTGTCCATGAAGAAGGTACACCTACATTGTTATGGGAAATGTTTTGTTATTCTGTCCATGAAAAAGGTACACCTACATTGTTATGAGAAATGTTTTGTTATTCTCTCCACAAAAAAAGGAACACCTAAATTGTAATGAGAAATGTTTTGTTATTCTGTCCATGATGAGAAAGAAACACCTACATTGTTATGAGAAATGTTTTGTTATTCTGTCCATGAAGAAGAAACACCTACATTGTTATGAGAAATGTTTTGTTATTCTGTCCATGAAGAAGAAACACCTACATTGTTATGAGAAATGTTTTGTTATTCTGTCCATGAAGAAGGTACACCTACATTGTTATGAGAAATGTTTTGTTATTCTGTCCATGAAGAAGGTACACCTACATTGTTATGAGAAATGTTTTGTTATTCTGTCCATGAAGAAGGTACACCTACATTGTTATGAGAAATGTTTTGTTATTCTGTCATTGAAGAAGGTACACCTACATTGTTATGAGAAATGTTTTGTTATTCTGTCCACAAAGAAGGTACACCTACATTTTTATGAGAAATGTTTTGTTATTTTGTCCATGAAGAAGAAACACCTTCATTGTTATGAGAAATGTTTTGTTATTCTGTCCACGAAGAAGAAACACCTACATTGTTATGAGAAATGTTTTGTTATTCTGTCCATGAAGAAGGTACACCTACATTGTTATGAGAAATGTTTTGTTATTCTGTCCATGAAGAAGGTACACCTACATTGTTATGAGAAATGTTTTGTTATTCTGTCCATGAAGAAGGTACACCTACATTGTTATGAGAAATGTTTTGTTATTCTGTCCATGAAGAAGGTACACCTACATTGTTATGAGAAATGTTTTGTTATTCTGTCCATGAAGAAGGTACACCTACATTGTTATGAGAAATGTTTTGTTATTCTGTCCACAAAGAAGGTACACCTACATTGTTATGAGAAATGTTTTGTTATTCTGTCCATGAAGAAGGTACACCTACATTGTTATGAGAAATGTTTTGTTATTCTGTCCATGAAGAAGGTACACCTACATTGTTATGAGAAATGTTTTGTTATTCTGTCCATGAAGAAGGTACACCTACATTGTTATGAGAAATGTTTTGTTATTCTGTCCATGAAGAAGGTACACCTACATTGTTATGAGAAATGTTTTGTTATTCTGTCCATGAAGAAGGTACACCTACATTGTTATGAGAAATGTTTTGTTATTCTGTCCATGAAGAAGGTACACCTACATTGTTATGAGAAATGTTTTGTTATTCTGTCCATGAAGAAGGTACACCTACATTGTTATGAGAAATGTTTTGTTATTCTGTCAATGAAGAAGGTACACCTACATTGTTATGAGAAATGTTTTGTTATTTTGTCCATGAAGAAGAAACACCTACATTGTTATGAGAAATGTTTTGTTATTCTGTCCATGAAGAAGAAACACCTACATTGTTATGAGAAATGTTTTGTTATTCTGTCCATGAAGAAGGTACACCTACATTGTTATGAGAAATGTTTTGTTATTCTGTCCATGAAGAAGGTACACCTACATTTATGAGAAATATGAGAAATGTTTTGTTATTCTGTCCATGAAGAAGGTACACCTACATTGTTATGAGAAATGTTTTGTTATTCTGTCCATGAAGAAGGTACACCTACATTGTTATGAGAAATGTTTTGTTATTCTGTCCATGAAGAAGGTACACCTACATTGTTATGAGAAATGTTTTGTTATTCTGTCCATGAAGAAGAAACACCTACATTGTTATGAGAAATGTTTTGTTATTCTGTCCATGAAGAAGAAACACCTACATTGTTATGAGAAATGTTTTGTTATTCTGTCCATGAAGAAGGTACACCTACATTGTTATGAGAAATGTTTTGTTATTCTGTCCATGAAGAAGAAACACCTACATTGTTATGAGAAATGTTTTGTTATTCTGTCCATGAAGAAGGTACACCTACATTGTTATGAGAAATGTTTTGTTATTCTGTCCATGAAGAAGGTACACCTACATTGTTATGAGAAATGTTTTGTTATTCTGTCCATGAAGAAGGTACACCTACATTGTTATGAGAAATGTTTTGTTATTCTGTCCATGAAGAAGGTACACCTACATTGTTATGAGAAATGTTTTGTTATTCTGTCCATGAAGAAGGTACACCTACATTGTTATGAGAAATGTTTTGTTATTCTGTCCATGAAGAAGGTACACCTACATTGTTATGAGAAATGTTTTGTTATTCTGTCCATGAAGAAGGTACACCTACATTGTTATGAGAAATGTTTTGTTATTCTGTCCATGAAGAAGGTACACCTACATTGTTATGAGAAATGTTTTGTTATTCTGTCCATGAAGAAGGTACACCTACATTGTTATGAGAAATGTTTTGTTATTCTGTCCATGAAGAAGGTACACCTACATTGTTATGAGAAATGTTTTGTTATTCTGTCCATGAAGAAGAAACACCTACATTGTTATGAGAAATGTTTTGTTATTCTGTCCATGAAGAAGAAACACCTACATTGTTATGAGAAATGTTTTGTTATTCTGTCCATGAAGAAGGTACACCTACATTGTTATGAGAAATGTTTTGTTATTCTGTCCATGAAGAAGGTACACCTACATTGTTATGAGAAATGTTTTGTTATTCTGTCCATGAAGAAGGTACACCTACATTGTTATGAGAAATGTTTTGTTATTCTGTCCATGAAGAAGGTACACCTACATTGTTATGAGAAATGTTTTGTTATTCTGTCCATGAAGAAGGTACACCTACATTGTTATGAGAAATGTTTTGTTATTCTGTCCATGAAGAAGGTACACCTACATTGTTATGAGAAATGTTTTGTTATTCTGTCCATGAAGAAGGTACACCTACATTGTTATGAGAAATGTTTTGTTATTCTGTCCATGAAGAAGGTACACCTACATTGTTATGAGAAATGTTTTGTTATTCTGTCCATGAAGAAGAAACACCTACATTGTTATGAGAAATGTTTTGTTATTCTGTCCATGAAGAAGGTACACCTACATTGTTATGAGAAATGTTTTGTTATTCTGTCCATGAAGAAGGTACACCTACATTGTTATGAGAAATGTTTTGTTATTCTGTCCATGAAGAAGGTACACCTACATTGTTATGAGAAATGTTTTGTTATTCTGTCCATGAAGAAGGTACACCTACATTGTTATGAGAAATGTTTTGTTATTCTGTCCATGAAGAAGGTACACCTACATTGTTATGAGAAATGTTTTGTTATTCTGTCCATGAAGAAGGTACACCTACATTGTTATGAGAAATGTTTTGTTATTCTGTCCATGAAGAAGGTACACCTACATTGTTATGAGAAATGTTTTGTTATTCTGTCCATGAAGAAGGTACACCTACATTGTTATGAGAAATGTTTTGTTATTCTGTCCATGAAGAAGGTACACCTACATTGTTATGAGAAATGTTTTGTTATTCTGTCCATGAAGAAGGTACACCTACATTGTTATGAGAAATGTTTTGTTATTCTGTCCATGAAGAAGGTACACCTACATTGTTATGAGAAATGTTTTGTTATTCTGTCCACAAAGAAGGTACACCTACATTGTTATGAGAAATGTTTTGTTATTCTGTCCATGAAGAAGGTACACCTACATTGTTATGAGAAATGTTTTGTTATTCTGTCCATGAAGAAGGTACACCTACATTGTTATGAGAAATGTTTTGTTATTCTGTCCATGAAGAAGGTACACCTACATTGTTATGAGAAATGTTTTGTTATTCTGTCCATGAAGAAGGTACACCTACATTGTTATGAGAAATGTTTTGTTATTCTGTCCATGAAGAAGGTACACCTACATTGTTATGAGAAATGTTTTGTTATTCTGTCCATGAAGAAGGTACACCTACATTGTTATGAGAAATGTTTTGTTATTCTGTCCACCTACATTGTTAAGAAGGTTACACACTACATTGTTATGAGAAATGTTTTGTTATTCTGTCCATGAAGAAGGTACACCTACATTGTTATGAGAAATGTTTTGTTATTCTGTCCACAAAGAAGGTACA
This sequence comes from Tachypleus tridentatus, assembly GCF_004210375.1. NCBI lineage: Eukaryota > Metazoa > Arthropoda > Merostomata > Xiphosura > Limulidae > Tachypleus > Tachypleus tridentatus. The sequence goes on from NC_134826.1 coordinate 15,817,177, forward strand.
CCTACATTTTTATGAGAAATGTTTTGTTATTCTGTCCATGAAGAAGGTACACCTACATTGTTATGAGAAATGTTTTGTTATTCTGTCCATGAAGAAGGTACACCTACATTGTTATGAGAAATGTTTTGTTATTCTGTCCATGAAGGAGGTACACCTACATTGTTATGGGAAATGTTTTGTTAATCTCTCCATGAAAAGGTACACCTACATTGTTATGAGAAATGTTTTGTTATTCTGTCCACAAAGAAGGAACACCTACATTGTTATGAGAAATGTTTTGTTATTCTGTCCATGAAGAAGGTACACCTACATTGTTATGAGAAATGTTTTGTTATTCTGTCCAAAAGAAGGTACACCTACATTGTTATGAGAAATGTTTTGTTATTCTGTCCATGAAGAAGGTACACCTACATTGTTATGAGAAATGTTTTGTTATTCTGTCCATGAAGAAGGTACACCTACATTGTTATGAGAAATGTTTTGTTATTCTGTCCATGAAGAAGGTACACCTACATTGTTATGAGAAATGTTTTGTTATTCTGTCCACAAAGAAGGTACACCTACATTGTTATGAGAAATGTTTTGTTATTCTGTCCATGAAGAAGATACACCTACATTGTTATGAGAAATGTTTTGTTATTCTGTCCATGAAGAAGGTACACCTACATTGTTATGAGAAATGTTTTGTTATTCTGTCCATGAAGAAGGTACACCTACATTGTTATGAGAAATGTTTTGTTATTCTGTCCATGAAGAAGGTACACCTACATTGTTATGAGAAATGTTTTGTTATTCTGTCCATGAAGAAGGTACACCTACATTGTTATGAGAAATGTTTTGTTATTCTGTCCATGAAGAAGAAACACCTACATTGTTATGAGAAATGTTTTGTTATTCTGTCCACGAAGAAGAAACACCTACATTGTTATGAGAAATGTTTTGTTATTCTGTCCATGAAGAAGAAACACCTACATTGTTATGAGAAATGTTTTGTTATTCTGTCCATCAAGAAGGTACACCTACATTGTTATGAGAAATGTTTTGTTATTTGTCCACAAAGAAGGTACACCTACATTGTTATGAGAAATGTTTTGTTATTCTGTCCACAAAGAAGGTACACCTACATTGTTATGAGAAATGTTTTGTTATTCTGTCCATGAAGAAGGTACACCTACATTGTTATGAGAAATGTTTTGTTATTCTGTCCATGAAGAGGGTACACCTACATTGTTATGAGAAATGTTTTGTTATTCTGTCCATGAAGAAGGTACACCTACATTGTTATGAAAAATGTTTTGTTATTCTGTCCATGAAGAAGGTACACCTACATTGTTATGAGAAATGTTTTGTTATTCTGTCCATGAAGAAGGTACACCTACATTGTTATGAGAAATGTTTTGTTATTCTCTCCATGAAGAAGGTACACCTACATTGTTATGAGAAATGTTTTGTTATTCTGTCCATGAAGAAGGTACACCTACATTGTTATGAGAAATGTTTTGTTATTCTGTCCATGAAGAAGGTACACCTACATTGTTATGAGAAATGTTTTGTTATTCTGTCCATGAAGAAGAACACCTACATTGTTATGAGAAATGTTTTGTTATTCTGTCCATGAAGAAGGTACACCTACATTGTTATGAGAAATGTTTTGTTATTCTGTCCATGAAGAAGGTACACCTACATTGTTATGAGAAATGTTTTGTTATTCTGTCCATGAAGAAGGTACACCTACATTGTTATGAGAAATGTTTTGTTATTCTGTCCATGAAGAAGGTACACCTACATTGTTATGAGAAATGTTTTGTTATTCTGTCCATGAAGAAGGTACACCTACATTGTTATGAGAAATGTTTTGTTATTCTGTCCATGAAGAAGGTACACCTACATTGTTATGAGAAATGTTTTGTTATTCTGTCCATGAAGAAGGTACACCTACATTGTTATGAGAAATGTTTTGTTATTCTGTCCATGAAGAAGGTACACCTACATTGTTATGAGAAATGTTTTGTTATTCTGTCCATGAAGAAGGTACACCTACATTGTTATGAGAAATGTTTTGTTATTCTGTCCATGAAGAAGGTACACCTACATTGTTATGAGAAATGTTTTGTTATTCTGTCCATGAAGAAGGTACACCTACATTGTTATGAGAAATGTTTTGTTATTCTGTCCATGAAGAAGGTACACCTACATTGTTATGAGAAATGTTTTGTTATTCTGTCCATGAAGAAGGTACACCTACATTGTTATGAGAAATGTTTTGTTATTCTGTCCATGAAGAAGAAACACCTACATTGTTATGAGAAATGTTTTGTTATTCTGTCCATGAAGAAGGTACACCTACATTGTTATGAGAAATGTTTTGTTATTCTGTCCATGAAGAAGAAACACCTACATTGTTATGAGAAATGTTTTGTTATTCTGTCCATGAAGAAGGTACACCTACATTGTTATGAGAAATGTTTTGTTATTCTGTCCATGAAGAAGGTACACCTACATTGTTATGAGAAATGTTTTGTTATTCTGTCCATGAAGAAGGTACACCTACATTGTTATGAGAAATGTTTTGTTATTCTGTCCATGAAGAAGGTACACCTACATTGTTATGAGAAATGTTTTGTTATTCTGTCCATGAAGAAGGTACACCTACATTGTTATGAGAAATGTTTTGTTATTCTGTCCATGAAGAAGGTACACCTACATTGTTATGAGAAATGTTTTGTTATTCTGTCCATGAAGAAGGTACACCTACATTGTTATGAGAAATGTTTTGTTATTCTGTCCATGAAGAAGGTACACCTACATTGTTATGAGAAATGTTTTGTTATTCTGTCCATGAAGAAGAAACACCTACATTGTTATGAGAAATGTTTTGTTATTCTGTCCATGAAGAAGGTACACCTACATTGTTATGAGAAATGTTTTGTTATTCTGTCCATGAAGAAGAAACACCTACATTGTTATGAGAAATGTTTTGTTATTCTGTCCATGAAGAAGGTACACCTACATTGTTATGAGAAATGTTTTGTTATTCTGTCCATGAAGAAGGTACACCTACATTGTTATGAGAAATGTTTTGTTATTCTGTCCATGAAGAAGGTACACCTACATTGTTATGAGAAATGTTTTGTTATTCTGTCCATGAAGAAGGTACACCTACATTGTTATGAGAAATGTTTTGTTATTCTGTCCATGAAGAAGGTACACCTACATTGTTATGAGAAATGTTTTGTTATTCTGTCCATGAAGAAGGTACACCTACATTGTTATGAGAAATGTTTTGTTATTCTGTCCATGAAGAAGGTACACCTACATTGTTATGAAATGTTTTGTTATTCTGTCCATGAAGAAGGTACACCTACATTGAAATGTTTTGTTATTCTGTCCATGAAGAAGGTACACCTACATTGTTATGAGAAATGATTTGTTATTCTGTCCATGAAGAAGGTACACCTACATTATTATGGGAAATGTTTTGTTATTCTGTTCATGAAGAAGGTACACCTACATTGTTATAGGAAATGTTTTGTTATTCTGTCCATGAAGAAGAAGAAACACCTACATTGTTATGAGAAATGTTTTGTTATTCTGTCCATGAAGAAGGTACACCTACATTGTTATGAGAAATGTTTTGTTATTCTGTCCATGAAGAAGGTACACCTACATTGTTATGAGAAATGTTTTGTTATTCTGTCCATGAAGAAGGTACACCTACATTGTTATGAGAAATGTTTTGTTATTCTGTCCATGAAGAAGGTACACCTACATTGTTATGAGAAATGTTTTGTTATTCTGTCCATGAAGAAGGTACACCTACATTGTTATGAGAAATGTTTTGTTATTCTGTCCATGAAGAAGGTACACCTACATTGTTATGAGAAATGTTTTGTTATTCTGTCCACAAAGAAGGTACACCTACATTGTTATGAGAAATGTTTTGTTATTCTGTCCATGAAGAAGGTACACCTACATTGTTATGAGAAATGTTTTGTTATTCTGTCCATGAAGAAAATACACCTACATTGTTATGAGAAATGTTTTGTTATTCTGTCCATGAAGGAGGTACACCTACATTGTTATGAGAAATGTTTTGTTATTCTGTCCATGAAGAAGGTACACCTACATTGTTATGAGAAATGTTTTGTTATTCTGTCCATGAAGAAATGTACACCTACATTGTTATGAGAAATGTTTTGTTATTCTGTCCATGAAGAAGGTACACCTACATTGTTATGAGAAATGTTTTGTTATTCTGTCCATGAAGAAGGTACACCTACATTGTTATGAGAAATGTTTTGTTATTCTGTCCATGAAGAAGGTACACCTACATTGTTATGAGAAATGTTTTGTTATTCTGTCCATGAAGAAGAAACACCTACATTGTTATGAGAAATGTTTTGTTATTCTGTCCATGAAGAAGGTACACCTACATTGTTATGAGAAATGTTTTGTTATTCTGTCCATGAAGAAGGTACACCTACATTGTTATGAGAAATGTTTTGTTATTCTGTCCATGAAGAAGGTACACCTACATTGTTATGAGAAATGTTTTGTTATTCTGTCCATGAAGAAGGTACACCTACATTGTTATGAGAAATGTTTTGTTATTCTGTCCATGAAGAAGGTACACCTACATTGTTATGAGAAATGTTTTGTTATTCTGTCCATGAAGAAGGTACACCTACATTGTTATGAGAAATGTTTTGTTATTCTGTCCATGAAGAAGAAACACCTACATTGTTATGAGAAATGTTTTGTTATTCTGTCCATGAAGAAGAAACACCTACATTGTTATGAGAAATGTTTTGTTATTCTGTCCATGAAGAAGGTACACCTACATTGTTATGAGAAATGTTTTGTTATTCTGTCCATGAAGAAGGTACACCTACATTGTTATGAGAAATGTTTTGTTATTCTGTCCATGAAGAAGGTACACCTACATTGTTATGAGAAATGTTTTGTTATTCTGTCCATGAAGAAGGTACACCTACATTGTTATGAGAAATGTTTTGTTATTCTGTCCATGAAGAAGGTACACCTACATTGTTATGAGAAATGTTTTGTTATTCTGTCCATGAAGAAGGTACACCTACATTGTTATGAGAAATGTTTTGTTATTCTGTCCATGAAGAAGGTACACCTACATTGTTATGAGAAATGTTTTGTTATTCTGTCCATGAAGAAGGTACACCTACATTGTTATGAGAAATGTTTTGTTATTCTGTCCATGAAGAAGGTACACCTACATTGTTATGAGAAATGTTTTGTTATTCTGTCCATGAAGAAGGTACACCTACATTGTTATGAGAAATGTTTTGTTATTCTGTCCATGAAGAAGGTACACCTACATTGTTATGAGAAATGTTTTGTTATTCTGTCCATGAAGAAGAAATGTTTTGTTATTCTGTCCATAAGAAGGTACACCTACATTGTTATGAGAAATGTTTTGTTATTCTGTCCATGAAGAAGGTACACCTACATTGTTATGAGAAATGTTTTGTTATTCTGTCCATGAATGTTTACATTGTTATGAGAAATGTTTTGTTATTCTGTCCAAAGAAGAAACACCTACATTGTTATGAGAAATGTTTTGTTATTCTGTCCATGAAGAAGGTACACCTACATTGTTATGAGAAATGTTTTGTTATTCTGTCCATGAAGAAGGTACACCTACATTGTTATGAGAAATGTTTTGTTATTCTGTCCATGAAGAAGGTACACCTACATTGTTATGAGAAATGTTTTGTTATTCTGTCCATGAAGAAGGTACACCTACATTGTTATGAGAAATGTTTTGTTATTCTGTCCATGAAGAAGGTACACCTACATTGTTATGAGAAATGTTTTGTTATTCTGTCCATGAAGAAGGTACACCTACATTGTTATGAGAAATGTTTTGTTATTCTGTCCATGAAGAAGGTACACCTACATTGTTATGAGAAATGTTTTGTTATTCTGTCCATGAAGAAGGTACACCTACATTGTTATGAGAAATGTTTTGTTATTCTGTCCATGAAGAAGGTACACCTACATTGTTATGAGAAATGTTTTGTTATTCTGTCCATGAAGAAGGTACACCTACATTGTTATGAGAAATGTTTTGTTATTCTGTCCATGAAGAAGGTACACCTACATTGTTATGAGAAATGTTTTGTTATTCTGTCCATGAAGAAGGTACACCTACATTGTTATGAGAAATGTTTTGTTATTCTGTCCATGAAGAAGGTACACCTACATTGTTATGAGAAATGTTTTGTTATTCTGTCCATGAAGAAGGTACACCTACATTGTTATGAGAAATGTTTTGTTATTCTGTCCATGAAGAAGTACACCTACATTGTTATGAGAAATGTTTTGTTATTCTGTCCATGAAGAAGGTACACCTACATTGTTATGAGAAATGTTTTGTTATTCTGTCCATGAAGAAGGTAACACCTACATTGTTATGAGAAATGTTTTGTTATTCTGTCCATGAAGAAGGTACACCTACATTGTTATGAGAAATGTTTTGTTACACCATACATTGTTATGAGAAATGTTTTGTTATTCTGTCCATGAAGAAGAAACACCTACATTGTTATGAGAAATGTTTTGTTATTCTGTCCATGAAGAAGGTACACCTACATTGTTATGAGAAATGTTTTGTTATTCTGTCCATGAAGAAGGTACACCTACATTGTTATGAGAAATGTTTTGTTATTCTGTCCATGAAGAAGGTACACCTACATTGTTATGAGAAATGTTTTGTTATTCTGTCCATGAAGAAGGTACACCTACATTGTTATGAGAAATGTTTTGTTATTCTGTCCATGAAGAAGGTACACCTACATTGTTATGAGAAATGTTTTGTTATTCTGTCCATGAAGAAGGTACACCTACATTGTTATGAGAAATGTTTTGTTATTCTGTCCAAAGAAGGTACACCTACATTGTTATGAGAAATGTTTTGTTATTCTGTCCATGAAGAAGGTACACCTACATTGTTATGAGAAATGTTTTGTTATTCTGTCCATGAAGAAGGTACACCTACATTGTTATGAGAAATGTTTTGTTATTCTGTCCATGAAGAAGGTACACCTACATTGTTATGAGAAATGTTTTGTTATTCTGTCCATGAAGAAGGTACACCTACATTGTTATGAGAAATGTTTTGTTATTCTGTCCATGAAGAAGGTACACCTACATTGTTATGAGAAATGTTTTGTTATTCTGTCCATGAAGAAGGTACACCTACATTGTTATGAGAAATGTTTTGTTATTCTGTCCATGAAGAAGGTACACCTACATTGTTATGAGAAATGTTTTGTTATTCTGTCCATGAAGAAGGTACACCTACATTGTTATGAGAAATGTTTTGTTATTCTGTCCATGAAGAAGGTACACCTACATTGTTATGAGAAATGTTTTGTTATTCTGTCCATGAAGAAGGTACACCTACATTGTTATGAGAAATGTTTTGTTATTCTGTCCATGAAGAAGGTACACCTACATTGTTATGAGAAATGTTTTGTTATTCTGTCCATGAAGAAGGTACACCTACATTGTTATGAGAAATGTTTTGTTATTCTGTCCATGAAGAAGGTACACCTACATTGTTATGAGAAATGTTTTGTTATTCTGTCCATGAAGAAGGTACACCTACATTGTTATGAGAAATGTTTTGTTATTCTGTCCATGAAGAAGGTACACCTACATTGTTATGAGAAATGTTTTGTTATTCTGTCCATGAAGAAGGTACACCTACATTGTTATGAGAAATGTTTTGTTATTCTGTCCATGAAGAAGGTACACCTACATTGTTATGAGAAATGTTTTGTTATTCTGTCCATGAAGAAGGTACACCTACATTGTTATGAGAAATGTTTTGTTATTCTGTCCATGAAGAAGGTACACCTACATTGTTATGAGAAATGTTTTGTTATTCTGTCCATGAAGAAGGTACACCTACATTGTTATGAGAAATGTTTTGTTATTCTGTCCATGAAGAAGGTACACCTACATTGTTATGAGAAATGTTTTGTTATTCTGTCCATGAAGAAGGTACACCTACATTGTTATGAGAAATGTTTTGTTATTCTGTCCATGAAGAAGGTACACCTACATTGTTATGAGAAATGTTTTGTTATTCTGTCCATGAAGAAGGTACACCTACATTGTTATGAGAAATGTTTTGTTATTCTGTCCATGAAGAAGGTACACCTACATTGTTATGAGAAATGTTTTGTTATTCTGTCCACAAAGAAGGTACACCTACATTGTTATGAGAAATGTTTTGTTATTCTGTCCATGAAGAAGGTACACCTACATTGTTATGAGAAATGTTTTGTTATTCTGTCCATGAAGAAGGTACACCTACATTGTTATGAGAAATGTTTTGTTATTCTGTCCATGAAGAAGGTACACCTACATTGTTATGAGAAATGTTTTGTTATTCTGTCCATGAAGAAGGTACACCTACATTGTTATGAGAAATGTTTTGTTATTCTGTCCATGAAGAAGGTACACCTACATTGTTATGAGAAATGTTTTGTTATTCTGTCCATGAAGAAGGTACACCTACATTGTTATGAGAAATGTTTTGTTATTCTGTCCATGAAGAAGGTACACCTACATTGTTATGAGAAATGTTTTGTTATTCTGTCCATGAAGAAGGTACACCTACATTGTTATGAGAAATGTTTTGTTATTCTGTCCATGAAGAAGGTACACCTACATTGTTATGAGAAATGTTTTGTTATTCTGTCCATGAAGAAGGTACACCTACATTGTTATGAGAAATGTTTTGTTATTCTGTCCATGAAGAAGGTACACCTACATTGTTATGAGAAATGTTTTGTTATTCTGTCCATGAAGAAGGTACACCTACATTGTTATGAGAAATGTTTTGTTATTCTGTCCATGAAGAAGGTACACCTACATTGTTATGAGAAATGTTTTGTTATTCTGTCCATGAAGAAGGTACACCTACATTGTTATGAGAAATGTTTTGTTATTCTGTCCATGAAGAAGGTACACCTACATTGTTATGAGAAATGTTTTGTTATTCTGTCCATGAAGAAGGTACACCTACATTGTTATGAGAAATGTTTTGTTATTCTGTCCATGAAGAAGGTACACCTACATTGTTATGAGAAATGTTTTGTTATTCTGTCCATGAAGAAGGTACACCTACATTGTTATGAGAAATGTTTTGTTATTCTGTCCATGAAGAAGGTACACCTACATTGTTATGAGAAATGTTTTGTTATTCTGTCCATGAAGAAGGTACACCTACATTGTTATGAGAAATGTTTTGTTATTCTGTCCATGAAGAAGGTACACCTACATTGTTATGAGAAATGTTTTGTTATTCTGTCCATGAAGAAGGTACACCTACATTGTTATGAGAAATGTTTTGTTATTCTGTCCATGAAGAAGGTACACCTACATTGTTATGAGAAATGTTTTGTTATTCTGTCCATGAAGAAGGTACACCTACATTGTTATGAGAAATGTTTTGTTATTCTGTCCATGAAGAAGGTACACCTACATTGTTATGAGAAATGTTTTGTTATTCTGTCCATGAAGAAGGTACACCTACATTGTTATGAGAAATGTTTTGTTATTCTGTCCATGAAGAAGGTACACCTACATTGTTATGAGAAATGTTTTGTTATTCTGTCCATGAAGAAGGTACACCTACATTGTTATGAGAAATGTTTTGTTATTCTGTCCATGAAGAAGGTACACCTACATTGTTATGAGAAATGTTTTGTTATTCTGTCCATGAAGAAGGTACACCTACATTGTTATGAGAAATGTTTTGTTATTCTGTCCATGAAGAAGGTACACCTACATTGTTATGAGAAATGTTTTGTTATTCTGTCCATGAAGAAGGTACACCTACATTGTTATGAGAAATGTTTTGTTATTCTGTCCATGAAGAAGGTACACCTACATTGTTATGAGAAATGTTTTGTTATTCTGTCCATGAAGAAGGTACACCTACATTGTTATGAGAAATGTTTTGTTATTCTGTCCATGAAGAAGGTACACCTACATTGTTATGAGAAATGTTTTGTTATTCTGTCCATGAAGAAGGTACACCTACATTGTTATGAGAAATGTTTTGTTATTCTGTCCATGAAGAAGGTACACCTACATTGTTATGAGAAATGTTTTGTTATTCTGTCCATGAAGAAGGTACACCTACATTGTTATGAGAAATGTTTTGTTATTCTGTCCATGAAGAAGGTACACCTACATTGTTATGAGAAATGTTTTGTTATTCTGTCCATGAAGAAGGTACACCTACATTGTTATGAGAAATGTTTTGTTATTCTGTCCATGAAGAAGGTACACCTACATTGTTATGAGAAATGTTTTGTTATTCTGTCCATGAAGAAGGTACACCTACATTGTTATGAGAAATGTTTTGTTATTCTGTCCATGAAGAAGGTACACCTACATTGTTATGAGAAATGTTTTGTTATTCTGTCCATGAAGAAGGTACACCTACATTGTTATGAGAAATGTTTTGTTATTCTGTCCATGAAGAAGGTACACCTACATTGTTATGAGAAATGTTTTGTTATTCTGTCCATGAAGAAGGTACACCTACATTGTTATGAGAAATGTTTTGTTATTCTGTCCATGAAGAAGGTACACCTACATTGTTATGAGAAATGTTTTGTTATTCTGTCCACAAAGAAGGTACACCTACATTGTTATGAGAAATGTTTTGTTATTCTGTCCATGAAGAAGGTACACCTACATTGTTATGAGAAATGTTTTGTTATTCTGTCCATGAAGAAGGTACACCTACATTGTTATGAGAAATGTTTTGTTATTCTGTCCATGAAGAAGGTACACCTACATTGTTATGAGAAATGTTTTGTTATTCTGTCCATGAAGAAGGTACACCTACATTGTTATGAGAAATGTTTTGTTATTCTGTCCATGAAGAAGGTACACCTACATTGTTATGAGAAATGTTTTGTTATTCTGTCCATGAAGAAGGTACACCTACATTGTTATGAGAAATGTTTTGTTATTCTGTCCATGAAGAAGGTACACCTACATTGTTATGAGAAATGTTTTGTTATTCTGTCCATGAAGAAGGTACACCTACATTGTTATGAGAAATGTTTTGTTATTCTGTCCATGAAGAAGGTACACCTACATTGTTATGAGAAATGTTTTGTTATTCTGTCCATGAAGAAGGTACACCTACATTGTTATGAGAAATGTTTTGTTATTCTGTCCATGAAGAAGGTACACCTACATTGTTATGAGAAATGTTTTGTTATTCTGTCCATGAAGAAGGTACACCTACATTGTTATGAGAAATGTTTTGTTATTCTGTCCATGAAGAAGGTACACCTACATTGTTATGAGAAATGTTTTGTTATTCTGTCCATGAAGAAGGTACACCTACATTGTTATGAGAAATGTTTTGTTATTCTGTCCATGAAGAAGGTACACCTACATTGTTATGAGAAATGTTTTGTTATTCTGTCCATGAAGAAGGTACACCTACATTGTTATGAGAAATGTTTTGTTATTCTGTCCATGAAGAAGGTACACCTACATTGTTATGAGAAATGTTTTGTTATTCTGTCCATGAAGAAGGTACACCTACATTGTTATGAGAAATGTTTTGTTATTCTGTCCATGAAGAAGGTACACCTACATTGTTATGAGAAATGTTTTGTTATTCTGTCCATGAAGAAGGTACACCTACATTGTTATGAGAAATGTTTTGTTATTCTGTCCATGAAGAAGGTACACCTACATTGTTATGAGAAATGTTTTGTTATTCTGTCCATGAAGAAGGTACACCTACATTGTTATGAGAAATGTTTTGTTATTCTGTCCATGAAGAAGGTACACCTACATTGTTATGAGAAATGTTTTGTTATTCTGTCCATGAAGAAGGTACACCTACATTGTTATGGGAAATGTTTTGTTATTCTGTCCATGAAGAAGGTACACCTACATTGTTATGAGAAATGTTTTGTTATTCTGTCCATGAAGAAGAAACACCTACATTGTTATGAGAAATGTTTTGTTATTCTGTCCATGAAGAAGGTACACCTACATTGTTATGAGAAATGTTTTGTTATTCTGTCCATGAAGAAGGTACACCTACATTGTTATGAGAAATGTTTTGTTATTCTGTCCACAAAGAAGGTACACCTACATTGTTATGAGAAATGTTTTGTTATTCTGTCCATGAAGAAGGTACACCTACATTGTTATGAGAAATGTTTTGTTATTCTGTCCATGAAGAAGGTACACCTACATTGTTATGAGAAATGTTTTGTTATTCTGTCCATGAAGAAGGTACACCTACATTGTTATGAGAAATGTTTTGTTATTCTGTCCATGAAGAAGGTACACCTACATTGTTATGAGAAATGTTTTGTTATTCTGTCCATGAAGAAGGTACACCTACATTGTTATGAGAAATGTTTTGTTATTCTGTCCATGAAGAAGGTACACCTACATTGTTATGAGAAATGTTTTGTTATTCTGTCCATGAAGAAGGTACACCTACATTGTTATGAGAAATGTTTTGTTATTCTGTCCATGAAGAAGGTACACCTACATTGTTATGAGAAATGTTTTGTTATTCTGTCCATGAAGAAGGTACACCTACATTGTTATGAGAAATGTTTTGTTATTCTGTCCATGAAGAAGGTACACCTACATTGTTATGAGAAATGTTTTGTTATTCTGTCCATGAAGAAGGTACACCTACATTGTTATGAGAAATGTTTTGTTATTCTGTCCATGAAGAAGGTACACCTACATTGTTATGAGAAATGTTTTGTTATTCTGTCCATGAAGAAGGTACACCTACATTGTTATGAGAAATGTTTTGTTATTCTGTCCATGAAGAAGGTACACCTACATTGTTATGAGAAATGTTTTGTTATTCTGTCCATGAAGAAGGTACACCTACATTGTTATGAGAAATGTTTTGTTATTCTGTCCACAAAGAAGGTACACCTACATTGTTATGAGAAATGTTTTGTTATTCTGTCCATGAAGAAGGTACACCTACATTGTTATGAGAAATGTTTTGTTATTCTGTCCATGAAGAAGGTACACCTACATTGTTATGAGAAATGTTTTGTTATTCTGTCCATGAAGAAGGTACACCTACATTGTTATGAGAAATGTTTTGTTATTCTGTCCATGAAGAAGGTACACCTACATTGTTATGAGAAATGTTTTGTTATTCTGTCCATGAAGAAGGTACACCTACATTGTTATGAGAAATGTTTTGTTATTCTGTCCATGAAGAAGGTACACCTACATTGTTATGAGAAATGTTTTGTTATTCTGTCCATGAAGAAGGTACACCTACATTGTTATGAGAAATGTTTTGTTATTCTGTCCATGAAGAAGGTACACCTACATTGTTATGAGAAATGTTTTGTTATTCTGTCCATGAAGAAGGTACACCTACATTGTTATGAGAAATGTTTTGTTATTCTGTCCATGAAGAAGGTACACCTACATTGTTATGAGAAATGTTTTGTTATTCTGTCCATGAAGAAGGTACACCTACATTGTTATGAGAAATGTTTTGTTATTCTGTCCATGAAGAAGGTACACCTACATTGTTATGAGAAATGTTTTGTTATTCTGTCCATGAAGAAGGTACACCTACATTGTTATGAGAAATGTTTTGTTATTCTGTCCATGAAGAAGGTACACCTACATTGTTATGAGAAATGTTTTGTTATTCTGTCCATGAAGAAGGTACACCTACATTGTTATGAGAAATGTTTTGTTATTCTGTCCATGAAGAAGGTACACCTACATTGTTATGAGAAATGTTTTGTTATTCTGTCCATGAAGAAGGTACACCTACATTGTTATGAGAAATGTTTTGTTATTCTGTCCATGAAGAAGGTACACCTACATTGTTATGAGAAATGTTTTGTTATTCTGTCCATGAAGAAGGTACACCTACATTGTTATGAGAAATGTTTTGTTATTCTGTCCATGAAGAAGGTACACCTACATTGTTATGAGAAATGTTTTGTTATTCTGTCCATGAAGAAGGTACACCTACATTGTTATGAGAAATGTTTTGTTATTCTGTCCATGAAGAAGGTACACCTACATTGTTATGAGAAATGTTTTGTTATTCTGTCCATGAAGAAGGTACACCTACATTGTTATGAGAAATGTTTTGTTATTCTGTCCATGAAGAAGGTACACCTACATTGTTATGAGAAATGTTTTGTTATTCTGTCCATGAAGAAGGTACACCTACATTGTTATGAGAAATGTTTTGTTATTCTGTCCACAAAGAAGGTACACCTACATTGTTATGAGAAATGTTTTGTTATTCTGTCCATGAAGAAGGTACACCTACATTGTTATGAGAAATGTTTTGTTATTCTGTCCATGAAGAAGGTACACCTACATTGTTATGAGAAATGTTTTGTTATTCTGTCCATGAAGAAGGTACACCTACATTGTTATGAGAAATGTTTTGTTATTCTGTCCATGAAGAAGGTACACCTACATTGTTATGAGAAATGTTTTGTTATTCTGTCCATGAAGAAGGTACACCTACATTGTTATGAGAAATGTTTTGTTATTCTGTCCATGAAGAAGGTACACCTACATTGTTATGAGAAATGTTTTGTTATTCTGTCCATGAAGAAGGTACACCTACATTGTTATGAGAAATGTTTTGTTATTCTGTCCATGAAGAAGGTACACCTACATTGTTATGAGAAATGTTTTGTTATTCTGTCCATGAAGAAGAAACACCTACATTGTTATGAGAAATGTTTTGTTATTCTGTCCATGAAGAAGGTACACCTACATTGTTATGAGAAATGTTTTGTTATTCTGTCCATGAAGAAGGTACACCTACATTGTTATGAGAAATGTTTTGTTATTCTGTCCATGAAGAAGGTACACCTACATTGTTATGAGAAATGTTTTGTTATTCTGTCCATGAAGAAGGTACACCTACATTGTTATGAGAAATGTTTTGTTATTCTGTCCATGAAGAAGGTACACCTACATTGTTATGAGAAATGTTTTGTTATTCTGTCCATGAAGAAGGTACACCTACATTGTTATGAGAAATGTTTTGTTATTCTGTCCATGAAGAAGAAACACCTACATTGTTATGAGAAATGTTTTGTTATTCTGTCCATGAAGAAGGTACACTTACATTGTTATGAGAAATGTTTTGTTATTCTGTCCATGAAGAAGGTACACCTACATTGTTATGAGAAATGTTTTGTTATTCTGTCCATGAAGAAGGTACACCTACATTGTTATGAGAAATGTTTTGTTATTCTGTCCATGAAGAAGGTACACCTACATTGTTATGAGAAATGTTTTGTTATTCTGTCCATGAAGAAGGTACACCTACATTGTTATGAGAAATGTTTTGTTATTCTGTCCATGAAGAAGGTACACCTACATTGTTATGAGAAATGTTTTGTTATTCTGTCCATGAAGAAGGTACACCTACATTGTTATGAGAAATGTTTTGTTATTCTGTCCATGAAGAAGGTACACCTACATTGTTATGAGAAATGTTTTGTTATTCTGTCCATGAAGAAGGTACACCTACATTGTTATGAGAAATGTTTTGTTATTCTGTCCATGAAGAAGGTACACCTACATTGTTATGAGAAATGTTTTGTTATTCTGTCCATGAAGAAGGTACACCTACATTGTTATGAGAAATGTTTTGTTATTCTGTCCATGAAGAAGGTACACCTACATTGTTATGAGAAATGTTTTGTTATTCTGTCCATGAAGAAGGTACACCTACATTGTTATGAGAAATGTTTTGTTATTCTGTCCATGAAGAAGGTACACCTACATTGTTATGAGAAATGTTTTGTTATTCTGTCCATGAAGAAGGTACACCTACATTGTTATGAGAAATGTTTTGTTATTCTGTCCATGAAGAAGGTACACCTACATTGTTATGAGAAATGTTTTGTTATTCTGTCCACAAAGAAGGTACACCTACATTGTTATGAGAAATGTTTTGTTATTCTGTCCATGAAGAAGGTACACCTACATTGTTATGAGAAATGTTTTGTTATTCTGTCCATGAAGAAGGTACACCTACATTGTTATGAGAAATGTTTTGTTATTCTGTCCATGAAGAAGGTACACCTACATTGTTATGAGAAATGTTTTGTTATTCTGTCCATGAAGAAGGTACACCTACATTGTTATGAGAAATGTTTTGTTATTCTGTCCATGAAGAAGGTACACCTACATTGTTATGAGAAATGTTTTGTTATTCTGTCCATGAAGAAGGTACACCTACATTGTTATGAGAAATGTTTTGTTATTCTGTCCATGAAGAAGGTACACCTACATTGTTATGAGAAATGTTTTGTTATTCTGTCCATGAAGAAGGTACACCTACATTGTTATGAGAAATGTTTTGTTATTCTGTCCATGAAGAAGGTACACCTACATTGTTATGAGAAATGTTTTGTTATTCTGTCCATGAAGAAGGTACACCTACATTGTTATGAGAAATGTTTTGTTATTCTGTCCATGAAGAAGGTACACCTACATTGTTATGAGAAATGTTTTGTTATTCTGTCCATGAAGAAGGTACACCTACATTGTTATGAGAAATGTTTTGTTATTCTGTCCATGAAGAAGAAACACCTACATTGTTATGAGAAATGTTTTGTTATTCTGTCCATGAAGAAGGTACACCTACATTGTTATGAGAAATGTTTTGTTATTCTGTCCATGAAGAAGGTACACCTACATTGTTATGAGAAATGTTTTGTTATTCTGTCCATGAAGAAGGTACACCTACATTGTTATGAGAAATGTTTTGTTATTCTGTCCATGAAGAAGGTACACCTACATTGTTATGAGAAATGTTTTGTTATTCTGTCCATGAAGAAGAAACACCTACATTGTTATGAGAAATGTTTTGTTATTCTGTCCATGAAGAAGGTACACATACATTGTTATGAGAAATGTTTTGTTATTCTGTCCATGAAGAAGGTACACCTACATTGTTATGAGAAATGTTTTGTTATTCTGTCCATGAAGAAGGTACACCTACATTGTTATGAGAAATGTTTTGTTATTCTGTCCATGAAGAAGGTACACCTACATTGTTATGAGAAATGTTTTGTTATTCTGTCCATGAAGAAGGTACACCTACATTGTTATGAGAAATGTTTTGTTATTCTGTCCATGAAGAAGGTACACCTACATTGTTATGAGAAATGTTTTGTTATTCTGTCCATGAAGGAAGGTACACCTACATTGTTATGAGAAATGTTTTGTTATTCTGTCCATGAAGAAGGTACACCTACATTGTTATGAGAAATGTTTTGTTATTCTGTCCATGAAGAAGGTACACCTACATTGTTATGAGAAATGTTTTGTTATTCTGTCCATGAAGAAGGTACACCTACATTGTTATGAGAAATGTTTTGTTATTCTGTCCATGAAGAAGGTACACCTACATTGTTATGAGAAATGTTTTGTTATTCTGTCCATGAAGAAGGTACACCTACATTGTTATGAGAAATGTTTTGTTATTCTGTCCATGAAGAAGGTACACCTACATTGTTATGAGAAATGTTTTGTTATTCTGTCCATGAAGAAGGTACACCTACATTGTTATGAGAAATGTTTTGTTATTCTGTCCATGAAGAAGGTACACCTACATTGTTATGAGAAATGTTTTGTTATTCTGTCCATGAAGAAGGTACACCTACATTGTTATGAGAAATGTTTTGTTATTCTGTCCATGAAGAAGGTACACCTACATTGTTATGAGAAATGTTTTGTTATTCTGTCCATGAAGAAGGTACACCTACATTGTTATGAGAAATGTTTTGTTATTCTGTCCATGAAGAAGGTACACCTACATTGTTATGAGAAATGTTTTGTTATTCTGTCCATGAAGAAGGTACACCTACATTGTTATGAGAAATGTTTTGTTATTCTGTCCATGAAGAAGGTACACCTACATTGTTATGAGAAATGTTTTGTTATTCTGTCCACAAAGAAGGTACACCTACATTGTTATGAGAAATGTTTTGTTATTCTGTCCATGAAGAAGGTACACCTACATTGTTATGAGAAATGTTTTGTTATTCTGTCCATGAAGAAGGTACACCTACATTGTTATGAGAAATGTTTTGTTATTCTGTCCATGAAGAAGGTACACCTACATTGTTATGAGAAATGTTTTGTTATTCTGTCCATGAAGAAGGTACACCTACATTGTTATGAGAAATGTTTTGTTATTCTGTCCATGAAGAAGGTACACCTACATTGTTATGAGAAATGTTTTGTTATTCTGTCCATGAAGAAGGTACACCTACATTGTTATGAGAAATGTTTTGTTATTCTGTCCATGAAGAAGGTACACCTACATTGTTATGAGAAATGTTTTGTTATTCTGTCCATGAAGAAGGTACACCTACATTGTTATGAGAAATGTTTTGTTATTCTGTCCATGAAGAAGGTACACCTACATTGTTATGAGAAATGTTTTGTTATTCTGTCCATGAAGAAGGTACACCTACATTGTTATGAGAAATGTTTTGTTATTCTGTCCATGAAGAAGGTACACCTACATTGTTATGAGAAATGTTTTGTTATTCTGTCCACAAAGAAGGTACACCTACATTGTTATGAGAAATGTTTTGTTATTCTGTCCATGAAGAAGGTACACCTACATTGTTATGAGAAATGTTTTGTTATTCTGTCCATGAAGAAGGTACACCTACATTGTTATGAGAAATGTTTTGTTATTCTGTCCATGAAGAAGGTACACCTACATTGTTATGAGAAATGTTTTGTTATTCTGTCCATGAAGAAGGTACACCTACATTGTTATGAGAAATGTTTTGTTATTCTGTCCATGAAGAAGGTACACCTACATTGTTATGAGAAATGTTTTGTTATTCTGTCCATGAAGAAGGTACACCTACATTGTTATGAGAAATGTTTTGTTATTCTGTCCATGAAGAAGGTACACCTACATTGTTATGAGAAATGTTTTGTTATTCTGTCCATGAAGAAGGTACACCTACATTGTTATGAGAAATGTTTTGTTATTCTGTCCATGAAGAAGGTACACCTACATTGTTATGAGAAATGTTTTGTTATTCTGTCCATGAAGAAGGTACACCTACATTGTTATGAGAAATGTTTTGTTATTCTGTCCATGAAGAAGGTACACCTACATTGTTATGAGAAATGTTTTGTTATTCTGTCCATGAAGAAGGTACACCTACATTGTTATGAGAAATGTTTTGTTATTCTGTCCATGAAGAAGGTACACCTACATTGTTATGAGAAATGTTTTGTTATTCTGTCCATGAAGAAGGTACACCTACATTGTTATGAGAAATGTTTTGTTATTCTGTCCATGAAGAAGGTACACCTACATTGTTATGAGAAATGTTTTGTTATTCTGTCCATGAAGAAGTACACCTACATTGTTATGAGAAATGTTTTGTTATTCTGTCCATGAAGAAGGTACACCTACATTGTTATGAGAAATGTTTTGTTATTCTGTCCATGAAGAAGGTACACCTACATTGTTATGAGAAATGTTTTGTTATTCTGTCCATGAAGAAGGTACACCTACATTGTTATGAGAAATGTTTTGTTATTCTGTCCATGAAGAAGGTACACCTACATTGTTATGAGAAATGTTTTGTTATTCTGTCCA
>NC_134826.1:15837390-15885113 GCF_004210375.1 Tachypleus tridentatus
AAATAAGGATGTACAGCTGAATTGGGAGGTCAAGCATATTGTTTAATGGGCGAGATGTAAAAAAAAAAAAGATACAATTTTTATGCTGTATTCAACATGCTGATAAACAGACAGAAGATTGTAAACTAATATTTCTGTAACAAAGGATATGATATCGTAATGTCAACAATTGTTAATATTAATAGTACCGGTATCACTGAAGAGTTCAAAATGGTTGGAGTAAACGACCAAAAGTAGTATAACAGATAATATTAAAATGTTAAACAAAAGCAAATGCGACAATTTTAAAGAATTGGAACCTGGAAAGATGAGGAAATACTTGAACCTATATGATACTTCTTTTGATCCAAAGCTTCATCTGGCTACACCCCTGACAAAAGAAGGCCAAAGAGTACTGTAATATTGATTATCATGTTTGTTTGTTTTCGGAATTTCGCATAAAAGCTACCTGGAGGGTTTACTGTGGTAGCTGTCTCTAATTTAGCAGTGTAAGACTAGAAGGAAGGCAGCAAGTCATCACCACCCACCGCCAACTCTTGGGCGGCTACTCTTTTACACAACGAATAGTGGGATTGACCGTCACATTATAACGCCCCACGACTGGGAGGGCGAGTATGTTTGGCGCCACGCGAGCACGAACCCGCGACCCTCAGATTATGAGTCGCATCGCCTTACGCGTTTGGCCATGCCAGTGCGCTTGATATTGTGAACTTCAAAGGAAATACAATTTAATTATTTTAAAGACTACAATTGATCGTAGTTGATTAAATGTTTCCTTCAAAAAACAAATGAAATCCAAACTATTATCCACAAATTACGATGAGGAAATCAAAGTGAGTGTGTGATATTTTGACTTGATACAATACCTTACAAATGTATTGCAAGTAAAACTGTTTATTATCACTGCCAACTTACCGCTTTCTGCATCATCGGGAGACGGTATTTAAGTTGTCAATCTCCTTTTATTGTGAAGTTGTTTTCATTAGTGCATATCTGTCTTTGTATGACTTCTACAATCGAATCCTAAAATCGATTTTATTGCGATCGTATTCCAAGATGAAAAAATGTTACGGCAGATGTTAAAAATAATTAAATAATAAAAAATAAAATAAAGTAGTGAACAAATGGAATTAAAATTAAAGTTAAGAAGTTTGAATGGATATACATATATAAATTAAAATAAACAAGGGGTCTGACTTTGAAGGGAAATATTCCTAGAAACTGGTTGTGTGTGATGGGGGGGTGCCTTTGGAAAACCTACTTTCATTGGTCAATCACCGGATTATTCTGCGTGTTACTACCAAACTCTACTTTAAATGGGAAGGAAAAGAGATTACTGGAAGGGGCGTCACTCGCTCCCTAACTCAGTGAAAGTGTGGTTTTTTCAGGGCACTTTCTCCACCTAAAATTTGAGGCATTGGATCTGTAAATCCCAACTAGGGCACCTTCCCGACTCTGAATGTGCCAGTTTGGATCGGTACTTTGTTTTGGGTGCTGTCTGCTTACTTTTACTGTAACAACAGGTTAACACAACGTTCGTGCCCCTTTGCCTTCACTTTTCCTACTTTACTTGAATTTATCATCATATTCACATGGACAACATTCGGGCCTATACAAACGTCAGCCACTCAGTATAAAATGTAAACATTTTACCTAGTGTGGGATGAAGAAGAAAGTTAGTGGATTCCACAGATGTTTCCCTTTATACACAAGTATTTGTATTATCTCGAAATTCGAGGCTAAATGAAAATTTCTCCTCGAGAATGTCGCCTTGTCTCCTTCGCTTCGAGTCCCTCACGAACCCGGTAAGCTTGAAGAACCGGTGGAGTTGTTTTCTGGACTTATTGATAAGCTATGCTTTTATCAGTAGTGTTACACGTTTGTTTTCTTCTTTCCGAATACTTTTTCAGCGAAATAAATATTTTTCAAATCTTATTTTAATTCACTGCGCGAGAGAAAGTCAGCTTAATAGTTGAGTAAGGATAGTTTATAGAATTCTGTTGTCAAGTGTTCTACATGTAGTTAGTTGCTAAGTGAATTATATTGTTGAACGTATTAAGTGAAATATTATTTTCGGGTGTAATATTTAGATTGTTGTCGAGTTGTAGACAAAATATGTAAATATCAAATATATATTGTTGATTGGCGTTATGTACAAGTTTGTTTTAAAGGTTTTTGTTTTGTTTTCATGACAATTCATTGGGGTCCAATGTTACCTGCACGAACTTATATGTACAATATATAAAAGAAACGAAACGATGGAAAACCGAAAGAAAACACTCATAACACTGGAAAGGTGATCTCATAACAGAAACTTACACTTCTGCAAGGCCTGGCATGGCCTAGCGCGTTAAGGCGTGCATTTCGTAATCTGAGAGTCGCGGGTTCGCGCACGAGTCGCGCCAAAACATGCTTGTCCTTTCAGCCCTGGGGTGTTGTATAGTGACGGTCAATCTCACTATTCGTTGGTAAAAAGAGTAACCCAAGAGTTGGCGGTGGGTGGTGATGACTAGCTGCCTTCCCTCTAGTCTTACACTACTAAATTAGGGACAAGCTAGCACAGATAGCCCTCGTGTAGCTTTGTGCGAAATTCCAAAACAAACACAATATTTTGGATTTTGTGGTTAAGCCTAAAGTGTATGTTACTTCCCTTTTCCGCTGAAATAAAGCTTCCGTTACTAATGCCTGATGTTCAGCCTAAAGTGGTAAGTATTCTGTTTTAAGTAACGTAGCTTGAAGTTTTGTAATGTATACTACCATATGGTAGGAAAGTATTTTGTTAAGATGAAGTCTGTTACATTACGAATTTAGTCAGTATCAAGTATATGATTCCAAGTTCTGTTGCTATATTCCAGTATCTGTTTTTCTAGTTGTTTTACCCGTACAAAAAATAAAACACGTCATTTGAATATCTTTTGCGAAAATAGGCATTTAATGCTGAAATTCTGGATTCGATGCCTCTTGTGCTTCCATCGCCACTAGGTCAAGCGCAGTCTCTTCACAACGAAATGTGTTTTAATAATGGCTCCAACACGTGGGTGTTTAATGAAACATCAATCAAGGTATTTATTGAAGAAAAGTTTTGAAGGTCATGCAAGGCTGTTTCATCTATAGGAGTGTTAATAAATATAGAAGAAACTAATTCTAGACTGACCAGAGAATGTTTGTACAGGAAGGGTTGTGAATAATTTTATATTCATATAGTCTAACAAGTTTGTTTGTTTTGAATTTCATGCAAAACTACACGAGGGCTATCTGTGCTAGCCAACCCTAATTTAGCAGTGTAAGCTAAATGTAATGTGTAGCTTTGTGCTCAATAACAAATAATTAAACTTTTATTAATATAGTAATGTCCCTCAGGGTCATTGTTTTGGACTTGTTTTTTCTCTTGTTTTTAATATAATAGTAATGATATTGACAGGGGCATCGTTAGTAAGTTAATTAAGTTCTTAGGTGTCAGTATATGTATTGAAGATGTTGATGCACTATAGAATGACTTGAATCAGGTTGCAGGTTGGTCAAATATCTGGTTGCTGATCGAAATTATTGTAAGTGCAATTTAATGTGTTTGAACAATAATGGCTGGAATCGTCTGTTTGATATAGAGGGGAGCCAATCGGATAATGCAGCTAAACAAAAGGATATTGGATACAATTATCTCAAGAAACACATTTTGGGTTTCGTGCTCCTGACCCTTGGATTACGAATCGAGTGCCTTAATCTCCTGGTCGTGCCTGGCCATTATCATTTGAAGTGATTACTCTTTTCAGACTCAAAGTTTAGAGAAAAGAAAACCATTCACCTCAATTTTATTTTGGTGGTGAGTTAGAATACTGATACAGGTTGATTTTGTCAGCTTTCTTGTAATTGTCTTATTTTAAAATTACTCAACTAACATTCGAGTTGCCAGAAGATTTGAGTTGGATTTATCTAACAAAGAATTACTTGCTCATTATAATTCATTTAAACAAATGGAAATAATTCTCACAGTATGTTATAAGAAGAAGAATGCAATGCCATGCAGTGGGCTATCTGTGCTGTGCCCACCAATGATATTGAAACCAAATGTTTAACATTACAAGTCTTTGACATTGAAAAAGTGTTCATATTTACACGGCTCTTAGTTTTAATGTAATATTTATATTTATTTACCTTTACATTTAGAAAGACTCCTATCTTTGTATGGCATTTCAAATGCCCAGAAGTTTCAGCACCTACATAAGTAAGTTTATTTTTAACTATCTTAAAAAAAAACAGAAAGAAAAACACAACTACTGGTTGTTAAGCAGTAATCCTGAATGCTTATACATCTAAAGTTTTAGGTTCAATCCCTGCATTGAATGTCGTAATGATGAGCTGTTCTTTTTAATAAAAAAAATGTTACTAACATAATTCCGAATACCTGATGATAATAGTGATATAAATTACCCATTTTATTTTAAATGATACATAAAACATTGTAATATATTTTATCAGGAAATGAGCTGTAGCAAACACTAAAGAAAAACTGTAATACTAATAAGATTTAATCGTGACATATCGGAATTTTGTTGGAGTATTACTAGTGCACTTAGTTGCACTATTCCATTATTATGTTAATGTTAACTGTATTCAATGAGGGGGAAATACTTCAAAGCAGTGTCATATAACATTGAAATATTCAGAAAAATTAAATAACAATAATACATGTGTGATATGTGTAAACATTTTTATTCATAATTCAGTAATACCAAGAGTAGGTAATATCGTAATAACAAAGCATCACGTTAACAAAATAATTGTTTGTCTTCCGATATACGCACAATTTCTTAACCATTTCAGTGGAGTTCGAACCCAATGCCACCATGCACACTGCTCATCATATCCTACTATTTGGATGCTCTGTCGTGGGATATCGAGAACGAGACACTCCTCGTGCTGTTTGGGACTGTGGTGAGATGGGTGGAGTTGGGCGGGGATCCCAATATCGCCGTGCTCCTGTATGTTCTGAAGGTTCTCACATCATTTACGCATGGGCAAGAGATGCTCCAAAACTAACGTTACCAGAAGGTGAGAAGTTGATTTTGGTACATTCTGTATTTATGATAAGGTTGTAAGGACCAGCTAACGATTGTTCTCATGGTTAGTAACTTGTACAATCGAACACCCAATCCTAGAATAATTTTCTGTTTTTTATATTTCCAGATGACAATTAGTAATTTATATTAACAATTATACATCTAAAGCTCATCCATTGAGCCTTGAATCTGCTAACACTGTGATTTTTTGAAGTGGATGATATAAGCTACTTAGTAATTAGTATCCAGCAAGAACAGTTTAAAAAAAAGTAGCTAATTAATAATTAGATTCTAATTTTGATGTTTCTTTGCTAGAAAGAGTTTGTCATAACATATAGAAATTTCATGAAAATGAAAGCTTTTGTAGAAGAAAGAAGTAATGATACGAGATTTCCAGAATTAAACTTCATAGTTCAGCTAATGAGGTAAGTAATAGGAGTTGCTGCAGCTATTCCATCAGTGATCAAATTAGTAAGTTAGTCGGTGGAATATTTGTTGTGCCAGCTGTCGATCGATTAGCAAGGAAATTCTGCAAGTGAGATTATTTATGAGTTAAGAGAACATTAGTTTCGTAAAGTGTGAGAGAACGTTATTTATGAAGTTACGCACACCAGTGAACGTACTTTACAGCAAGTGTTATTGATTAAATAAATTAATTCTCTAGTGTTACGTGGACTAAACTTTGCACAATTTTTATCAAATAATCTGAAAGAATTAATCAAATGATAGGATGTTGATTATATCACTGGTGCCAGAAGTTGAATTATTTTGGTGAAGATAAACTAGAAGTTTGAGTAAATTTCAAGATGACAACAAGAACAAGAAGCAGGATCATAACTGTTGAAAGAAAAACAAATAGAGAGAAACAGAATTTGAAAAAGGAAACAAAACAAGATTGTTTTGTTTCTGAATTTCGTGCAAAGCTAGACGAGGGCTATCTGCACTAGTCATCCATAGTTTAGCAGTGTAAGACAAGAGGGAAGGCAGCTAGTCATCACAACCCACCACCAACCCTTGGGCTACCTGAGGGCTATCTGCACTAGTCATCCCTAGTTTAGCAGTGTAAGACAAGAGGGAAGGCAGCTAGTCATCACAACCCACCACCAACTCTAGGGCTACATGAGGGCTATCTGCACTAGTCATCCCTAGTTTAGCAGTGTAAGACTAGAAGGAAGGCAGCTAGTCATCACAATCCACCACCAACTCCAGGGCTACATCAGAGCTATCTGCACTAGTCATCCCTAGTTTAGCAGTGTAAAACTAGAAGGAAGGCAGTTAGTCATCACAACCCATCACCAACTCTAGGGCTACATGAGGGCTATCTGCACTAGTCATCCCTAGTTTAGCAGTGTAAGACTAGTCATCACAACCCACCACCAACTCTAGGGCTACACGAGGACTATCTGCTCTAGTCATCCCTAGTTTAGAAGTGTAAGACAAGAGGGAAGGGAGCTAGTCATCACAACCCACCACCAACTCTAGGGCTACATGAGGGCTATCTGCACTAGTCATCCCTAGTTTAGCAGTGTAAGACTAGAAGGAAGGCAGCTAGTCATCACATCCCACCACCAACTCTAGGGCTACACGAGGACTATCTGCCCTAGTCATCCCTAGTTTAGCAGTGTGAGACAAGAGGGAAGGCAGCTAATCATCACCACTCTTACTCTTTACCACATTACTCTTTTACCAAAGAGTAATGGGATTGATCGTCACATTATAACCTTCTTTTAAAACAAGATCAAGAAGAAATAAAATACACAAATAAAAGAATACCAGGAAGATATTTATTGAAATTTAAAAGAAGTTCAGGAGGTGAGAGATGGAAATTTCAGAGAAGAATTAAAAGGCAAAGAAATAATATGTAAATACGAAGCAAAAAATAAATCTTATTGAATACTCGATCAATGAAGGTATTGGAGATGTATAGTGGGATTATAAGGAGATTAAAGAAATACTAAAAGGATGTAAAGACAGAATTAAAAAAGTAGAAAAGTAAATGAACAAAGTCAAAAGTAAAGTACAAACCATCTATAATGTGTAGAAAAATTATAAGAAGATCACTGAGATAGAAATGAACATTAATGACAGAATGAAACATGTGGAAAATGAGTTGATAAATGCAAAGATCAAAGTAGCCACACCTCTTTTCTTTTGTTTTTTACATCTCCATAAGAATTCCAACATAAAACACTATTTACTATCTCATATAGAATAGAAACTCCTACTTTTTGTACTCCTGTTTCTGCTATTGCTGTATAATCTTTGGCTAAAGAACCTTCTTGGAATACAACTGCCGTTACAATATTAAAATAAGTTCCACAATTTATTTGGTCATTTTGACAACATCATTCACTTGAACACCAATGAATTATAATGTGAAAATACCATGGGAGGCAGATTAAACTTAGACCATAATAATCTAGAGTCAACAGGTGAAATGGTGAACAATAAGTTATTATTTTTGCCAACTCTTTGAAAGGACCAGATTTAGCAACATTAAACAACCTTGCACCTGAAAGTCACAACAACTATCAAGTACTAGTAACTACCTTATCCAACAGGTGCCTGAGGGAAGTATTCAAAAGCAAAGATCAGAATAGAGAGGAGAGAACAGATCCCAGGTGAACTTGTGGAAAGGCTTTCTTAGTTATCTTAACCAGGTGCTTTACATGAAATGGTGGATCCACTCGCACATGACTGATTAATATATGCAGTAAGAGGTAAGGATATGCAAGTTAGGTTAAAGCAAAGCAGGTGTTTATTGTTAAAAGAAGATTTTCAGTTGGTGGTGGAACTTAATCAATTAAAGATCTCATTTAAAAGTACAATGTCATCAGATCATGTAGTATTGAAATATAACTTTTTTTACAATAGTCTAGAAAATCTGAAAGGACTAATTAGACAATTAGTTACATACAAGAGAGGAAATAAACCAGAGCAGGTGTCACTCAAATGGACATACTGTAAAGAACTGCAGGCAAAAGCTTCTAATAGTTGATATCAATAAAATATAATTATTATAAATGATGGTAACATGTCCATTACAGCTGAGGCTGTGAAGAATTGGTAGCTGTTAATACTTAAAGAAGAAAATACCCTAAGGATGAATCTTTGATCCTAACAAGATAAAAAAAAAACAACATAAATAAGCTGTTAACATATTGAAAAACAGGAAGTAGCTGGAATTGTGGGGCAGAGTTCAGCTGAGAACACTGCATCTGCTCCATATGATGTAAGAAATTCATTATTTAACAAAACCACTCTATAAGTCTAATGGTTTATTGATGGGAAGCCTTGCAATATGTTGTTTAACACTGGTTTTACAGCTGCACTTATTCAAGTAGTCACAAACGCCAAGAAGTAAAAAGTTGAAACTTACCTTCACTGTAGAATGTTTTTCTATACTGCATATGTGGATAATTTACTTTGCAAATGAGTGCATACTTGAGCTGACTTCTTGTAGAGACATGGATTGAAAGCTAAGCTAATTTCAAATGGCTTTGCAGTCTATGACCAGGAAATCCCTGTGCATTACATGACAATTACGATGCCAGAGATTGAAATTTTGGTAACAATGAGAGAAGCAGTTGTTGTACCATGAAGAAGTGAAATGTTCATACCAGTATTTTCATAAATACATTTACATCTGTTGACTAATCAATAGAGTACAGTAGAACCAAACACTTCAGCATGTTCCGAGGATTATTGACTGAAAGATCTCTCACTGATCTGTAGAAAAGATGTCACCATTATTGTAATAAACACAACAAATCATGAAATTCAAGTCAACTCTGGAGAAGACAGAGTAAGATGTGAGGATGTACTGGAAGTATTCTGTATCAAAGAACATCAGAAGTAGTTACTTTTGAGGGAAGTCTAATCTGATGAAGAGGAACCCATTTTTCAGAAGATAAAGTATGGAAACATTGTGAATGGAAGAAACATTTATTATGTTTTGACAAGTTTGTGTCATGATCAGGAAGCTGATGATGCCTGAAGCTTCTCCATATATTGTATATTTATAACAAAGTTTATTTCACTTCCCATTCAAGCTGTTTCCATACTTTATTTTGATGGAGTGTAACCTCTCTGAACTGCCTGGAATGTCTTTATCTTAATGACAGAACCTCACGTGGGAAGACGTTTGAAAATGCTTACAGGGAAACTAAGGAAATTTCTGGATTGGTCAAATAAAGGAAATCTCAGGCTAAATTCCAAGAAGTGTGAATTGTCCCTTCAACATTTGAGTTTAATGGAACATACAATCAGCATACAGACCAATTTGAGATTGAATATGTTCAGGTTTGTGAGCACATTGAAGAAAGAAAATATATTTGTTTATTTGTGATGCATACGACTTGTTTTAGCCAATCTTGACCGTCCAGTATTGCTTCTTCTTATGTCTGTTGTATGTTTTTCAGGTGTTGGCTTCAAAGTGGGAGGAAGAGACTCAGGATTCAATTACTTATTATTGCAGGTACATTATGCCAATGTGGACAAGTTTATTGGTAAGTGTATTTTGTTTGTATTTAACAATTATTATAAAACTATTTATGCTGAATTTGCACTAAATGTATTTACTGATTAGCTGAGACCGGTTGATACAAGACACATGTTGAATGACAAAAAGTAAACTTCAAACCATTATAACAACAGCTATGCAAACTGAGAAACACGTTAAGTTATTTTGTTTGATGAACTAATTGTAAACTAGACTGTGACGGAAGCAAAATTCAATACAAAAGTTTACACACAAAATGCTTTTCTGTATTGGTTGGTGTCATGAAATATAACCAGTGTATAGACGTATAGGCTGTTACATGTAACATATTAATTTGACACAATAATGTTAAACAGTAAACAACTGTAATGTACACATTACATTCCATATTTGATTATTTCTGAAGCTTTATTACTCCTTATGAAAAGAGAAGTAAACTGAGCAAGCACGCTCTTTTGAAACTGTTTTCTTATTGGCTAATTTTTCTGCTGAATCTACAAACCTTCTGCTCTTTCTCTCTAGCTGGTGAAACTGAAAACTCTGGAATTATCTTAACAGTGGTTCCTGGGATTTCTAGCAGGTAAACTAAACTTTTTTTAACACACATACACATGTCTATGAGTGTATCGTACTAATATTCATTGGTTACAGCATTTAACTTTTAAGCAGAAATGAGCCACATGGTTAAATGTAATCCAATGTAAAATGTAATTTAACTGTAACACACAACCAAACTGAAACTGATCATTTGTTTTTTATTGGCTTTTAAAAGAATGATTACAAATACTTGTGTTTATTTCATCCATTGCTTCAAACATCATGGTTTTATCTGATGTCTACAAACACAATTTATTGATTTAACAGAAAATTTTAAATGTTTTATCAGCAACATAAATATTTTTTATGTAAATATAAATGTATTTATAAATACATATGATATTATTTTTGATGGTTGTTTCATCATTATTATTGCAATACAAATACAAGCTCATAAATATTGCGTGAAGTTCCAGTTATTTTTCAGGATGAAATGTAACATAAATTATTATATCACATTTAACAGAGTGACCAAAAGGGCTGGAGTGCTGCTACTGGGAACTGATGGGAGAATTCCAGCTCATAAAGAGGGTAAGTACAAAAATAATATACAAACACAAAGTGTTCTAGAACTCAGGGTCATAATTTGCATAGAAAATGATACAATAACTACATGGCAGTGCATTTTGTAATACCATATCTTTTGGTCTATATTTTAATCTTAACAGAGCTTGAATTTTATTAGATTTATTTCCAATATTTATTCATTTGTAACAGTTTTGCCCAAAACAGATGATCACCTGGTGAAGTAATTCTTGATGACAAGAAACCTACTTGAAATAAAAATGTATCTCAGAATGACTGGTATGGGTATTAACATTTTTATTGATAAGGAGAGAACAACATTTTGACCTTCCTAGGTCATCTTCAGGTTTCTTAACCAGCCATTCTGAGATACAAAAATGTCACCTGCTCCATTTAGAACTTGTGATGTAGTCTAAGTTTCTTTAGTTATCAAATTCACAGGATAATTATAAAGGTGATTACACTATGTAACAAAATTTTTACTTTTTCTTCTTCGTGGGCATAAAGTGTTATTTCCCAATTGCTTATGCCTAAAGTAAATTTAAAAGACCTATTTTACTCTTTAAACTTTACTTTTGTGACCTGGATAATGAAATTTTCAAATTTACCCATTTTCTGGAACATTCCAGGTAGATTCAGTGCTGAGTAGCTGTTAGAGAATTTTCTTCAACTTTCTAGAATGTTGTAGAAGCCTCAAAGCTGTGCTGCTCCATAACGGGAATAAGGATCCATTTCTTCCCCTGGCTCATTCGGTGCACCTCCAAGAGGATTATAAGAGCAGTAAGACCTTGGTAGAAGTCTTGAAGTATGATGAGTATGGTGGGAGGTTATCGGAGACTTCAAAATGTGGACATTCCTGATGGGTCTTCAAGGAGGCTTTTCCAAGTTTCCCTATATCTATGCCTTTAAGAAAACAGGAACACAGCAGTGCACTGCAACAGGAAGCACTGGCCACAATAGACAGAGTTCTCTTTGGGGAGGCACAATGTCAAGTCTGAACCACTAGTGGATTTCCGGAAGGTGTTGTTCCCACCATTGTACTTAAATTGGGTTTTATGAAACAGCCTTTAAATACCTTCAAGACTTCTTCCTTCCTAAGCTGTCAGAAGCAAAGGTCAAAGCCGGTTTCTTCAATGGACCACAAATAAAAAATATTTTGGAGTACACGAAATTCCCCAAAAAGCTCAATATGAAGTAAAAAAAGCATGGGGCAGCTTTGTCGCAGTGGTTCAGGGCTTCTTGGGCAATCACAAGGCCAAAAATTATGTGGAACAGGTTGAGGCTCTGGTGAAGAACTAAGGCAAAATGGGCTGCAGGATGTACCTGGAAGTCCGTATCCTTGATGCTCATCTTGGTGAATTCAAGGAGAACATATGAACATACTCAGAGGAGTAAGACAAAAGTTTCCACCAAGATATACTGGACTTTGAACGCTGCTAACAAATCTCAAAAATCTACTCACTTCTAAACATTTTTGCATAACTTTAGTGTAAATACATGTAAATCTTAATTCATATGTCATTTTATTCAGACCTTATGTAAATGAAAATTTGCCCGTTTTTACACAGAAAATAAGTTAATTTCTAAATTTCATTATCCAGGTCACAAAAGTAAAGTTTGAAAGGAATAATGGTAATTTTTTGTACTTTTACAACATAAACAATTATGAAATAACACATACTGTCCAGGAACAAAATTTTTATTACATAATGTGATTATATCTTTAAAAACTCATAATCTAGGGAAAGCTAAATTTTATCAAAGGAACCATGAGAACTGAATGTCTTATCAGTGTAAGTTTGAACAGGATACATTATCTTAGCAGTATTCTGCAGATTGACATGTATTTTATGTACATAATTGAACTGGTGTTGTTAAAAATAGAGAGACAGAAGAAAAAATGAAATCAGAACTGCTCTGGGAGAAAAGTGATTTTACTATACGGTATTATATGGCTTTCAAACAAAACCATGTAACACATCCATACTTTCTTCAGTAATACCTCTGATCTTAATGCAACAGCGAGTTGCAGAGCGAGTCTGAATTTTCTGACTTTGATTGACGTTTAAGACACTGGACACAATCAAACAATATTTGACTCTCAAAAACAATAAATGTTTGTATGGACTAAAGAAAGTTCCTTTGTTGAAAAGATCTCCCCCTCTTTATTGTGAAAATAATAGATTGAGAAAAGCATGCATGTTATTATATACAGGAAACAAACTAGTCTCCCCATACCACTTGTGTTACCCACATAATTTTTTTTTATCACTTTCACTGCCAGATAAGGGAGATTTTTTTGGTTTATTTTTGCATGATAGGTCACCTAACCTTTCAGTGGAAAACACTTCTAATTATCTTTATATTGTATAAAATATTTAAAGAAATATGTCTCACAAGAAGACAGCAGTGATACATCAGGTGAATGACCAAGAACTGTAGGTAACTAGGTCAAAAGAAAGTTAAAACTACATACACCAGAATAAATGAAAACGTTGAAAATTTCTATTTTAAAACATATGATAAGCCTGCATATCACAAGAGAAAATTAAACACACACACACAGGTAAATATGAATACAAGTAAAATGGAAAGATGTTTGTTTGTTTTTGAATTTCGTGCAAAGCTACACGAGAGCTATCTGCGCTAGCCGTCCATAATTTAGCAGTGTAAAACTAGGCAGCTAGGGACCCACGGCCAACTCTTGGGCTAGTCTTTTACCAACGAATAGTGGGATTGCCCATCACTTTATAATGCCCCCACGGCTGAAAGGGCGAGCATATTTGGTGTGAATGAAATCAAACACGCGACCATCAGATTACAAATCGAATGCCATAACCACCTAGCCATGAACCTAAGGCAGGCCATACATTATACGGGATGGTGATCCATAAGGGTATTGTTAGTAACTGTTAGTAACTTTACACAGTTTTATAATTTCCCTATTTTGTAAATGCTGATGACGAGCAGTCTTCAGTTCTTACATCTAAAAATGAAATATACTAAATGTACAAAGTCTAACAGGAAACAATGTTCTTAAAATCAGTCTTACTATCGTTAAACTTTGCTATTTTACTACTGTTACGTTTTCACAGTCTTAATTGCTTTTAGGCAAAACTAATAAACAGTTTATGTAATGATATAAATATAGTTATTAACATATATGTGTCATACCTATTTTTATAACCTTCTTGTACACACATGTGCATTAATGCAATCCTTGATCAGTAATGTGAACATAATATCTTTAGATGCAGTTCAACTACAAAACTGTTCCAAACAGATATCATAAAATTAACTAGTTTCCATAGAAATCAACAGTTACTAATTTATTTAATGTAGTAATACCCCAGAATGTTTTTATTTTTTCATAAATATAAAACTTTTGCTTATTATGGAACCACTTTCATACACTTCTGAGACTGCGTATCACATTTCTGTACAAATGTTTTCCTTACTTGCATAGAAACTACCTTTAGTAACACAAAATAAAAACACTTGCACTTCTTTAGAACTAACTGTTGTAAAAAACAACAGAAACACTCATCTTCATAGAAACTAACTGTGGTAACAGTAAATGAGAAAAATAAACACTTTCCCTCTTGTAAACTAAGTTTAGTAACACAAACTAAGATATTGTCTTCTTAGAAACTAACTGTAGTAATATAAAACAAAATCACTTGTTCATTATAGAAAATAACTGTTGTAACACAGAACAAAAATAGGAAAAATAACTTTCCTTCTTAGCACACTTGTGATATGAAATTATTTATATAGAACTGAGTTTTAAAGATTTTACTGCAAATTGTTCGGTTGTTGTTGTTTTGAATTAAACACAAAGCTACACAATAGGCTATCTGTGCTCTGCCCACTACAGGTATCGAAACCCAGCTTTCGCAAGGTATGTTTGCAGACATACCACTGAGCCACTGGCGGACAAATTGTTTGGAAAGTAATCTAACCACCACATTATTTAAATTGTAGAACCAGCCTCTTGAAAATAAGGTTTTATCTCTGGGACAACAATACTTCTTTATCCTTGGTTTCAACTATGAATGGTGATTTTGATTTTTAACATAAAATATTCTTGATGCTGAGGTATTTTTATTTTATTTCACAAAGTTTCAAAATGACTTGCACAAGTTTGACTCAACCAATCAGAAGAAAGTGAGAATAGTTATCAGGTTGTAAACAGAAACAAAGAAAAATGTAGCTGTTTATTATTAGAATAATAACAAAAGATAATGCAAGTAAAACATATATGGAATTACTCTCAAAGCAAGTAATTATGAGGGGTATCTTTAATAGTGGGATACCGTTGTGTAGAAATTTGTTCTTTTTCTGGTTATTTATATGACAAGCTACACTTTGTCCACCAATATGACATATATGTATCTAACATTCTTAAATCATGATTCTTTAACTATTTAGTGTTTGACATATATGTATCTAACATTCTTAAATCATGATTCTTTAACTATTTAGTGTTTGACATTTCTAATTGTTTCTAACTTCGTGTTTATAGCTCGATAGCTAAGATTTATGTTTTTACATAAAGAATGTTTGACACAGCGTTGAAGGTCAAATCAACGAATGCAGTTGTTTATAGTTATAATTAGATATTTGACTGCTGTTGTGTTAGGTATGGTCGGTTTGTAAACTGTCATCCATTGTAGTGATTTAGGTGAGAACAATATGTGTGTGTTTGTGTTATCACCACCAATATTTGTTGAAACGTCTGTAAAATTTCACACTTCTCCTTCCAAGTAAGAACTTTCACAGAAAGTGTTGTGCAGAAACCGGTCACTTAATGTTGAAACAGAATAAGATGAACGTGAAAATGTAATAAATGCTTGAAAATTACGGAGTTTTAGACCAGAGCAAATGTCTCAGTTTCTAAACATGGGAAAAGAACAGCTAGTTACGTATGTATCAATTTATTATTTAGCTTACAATAGAGAGAAAAAAACTGATAAGCTGAAATCATTTCATAAAATATCCATGACTAGAGACTTGTTATACAACATTATTTACACTTTTTTATTATATATTTGTTTCGTCTGATGAGATATAAATATATTTATCTGAGTATCCAAGAACTGAAATAATTTTGACTGTATTTTGATACACTTGAATGTCATTGTGTTAAAAGTTTTTGAAATTGTGATTTCATGATTTCCAAATTTGAAGAGCAATTTTGTTGTTTGAAAATGTTTTCGTGTTTTATATCTATTAAAGTTTTTTTTTCAAATATATAAAAAACAAACTGTTCTTTCAAAGTTTATGAACACTAAAAGTGAGTGTATTTATTAGAAGATTAATTTTTGTTGTAGTTTTGTGTCCCTGATGTTTCAGTATGAGATAGAAACTCATTCCTCTGACACTTTTATGAATTTGATAAACGTTTTCTCCAGACAATCTATGTAATTTGAAGTCCTAAGTTTCATTTTTTATAAATAATAATAATAATGATTCATCTGAAAGTTAAGGTTCTTACGTCAAGTTTGTAAGATGATAACTTTTCAATGTTTTGTGATCTTATAAAATGCATTCTACTCAGTATATTCGTGTTCACTGTTCAGTGATAATGTTTGTGAAAAATCACTTTTGTAACAACCAGAAGTTTTTTTGATTAGATATTTTAAACAGCACATCCTTCGTGTACACGTTAATGATATATTTTCTGTAGTTCACACGATAAACTTGGGACAACCTGTTAAAGAAACACCATAACAACTGATCAAAAAATCACATAATGCTTGCACTCTGTGACACATGTTGAAACTAATTACTATATATATATATATTTTTATTGAGATACACTTGTTTTTTCCTACATTGAAATTTTAGTGTGTGATTTGTGGCATGGCATGGATGCTGCGTCTCTGGTTATCGCAGAAAAGTATATAAATGCCTTCAATATTTTAGCTAAAACAAGAAATACATTGTTACTTCCAATTAACATAGGAGATATATCAAGTATGGTTATTCAAGTAAGTAAATGGATTCTATTACTTAGAGTGTTTTTATCAAAGTCTTGTCTGCCAAATATATATCTCTTTGAGAACTTGTACCATGTGTGTTATTTGTGTAAAGAAAATACAACTGGACCCACAATAAAAATATATATTAAAGGTCCATGAAGTCATTTAATTTCTCAGATATTTGAGTGTTTGAAGTTTAATTAGAATTTGGATTGAAGAGCAGAAACTACACTAAAATAATAGTTTTACGTTGTTTTTTACAGCCCGGTTCTTGACAAAAATGTAATTTTGTGAACATTTTGTCTTGCAAAGACAAGAAATTAAAATCATAAGTAAAAATTAATAATGCATTATAATAGAGCAAATTTTAAATTGAATAATTTATTTATCTTTTTGAGATTTTGAAACAGTTTTTGTAAATGGTCAAAGTGTTACAAAACAGTTACATTGGAAAAGTCAAAACGTGCAGTAATTATCTATTTCTGTTGAATTTCTCTCACATGAAATAAAAGTTATGTAGTTATATGTTTTTTCTCAATAAAATGGCAAAAGATTATACTGAATTATTTATTCAAGTTTCTAGTTTTCAATTAATCTTAATAAATGCCAATAGCAAAATGTTCTCCATTTCTTTATAGTATAAAATTTTCAAGTAAACTTGGTCGTAAGTCACAAGTGTCTTACTGATGGTTATCACTATAAACACAGTCTCACTGATGGTTGTCACTAGAAACACTGTCTCACTGACGGTTATCAATAGAAACATTGTCTCACTGATGGTTATCACTATAAACACAGTATCACTGATGGTTATCACTAGAAACACAGTCTCACTGATGATTGTCACTAGAAACACAGTCTCACTGATGATTGTCACTAGAAACACAGTCTCACTGATGATTGTCACTACAAACACAGTCTCACTGATGATTGTCACGAGAAACACAGTCTCACTGATAATTGTCACTACAAACACAGTCTCACTGATGATTGTCACTACAAACACAGTCTCACTGATGATTGTCACTAGAAACACAGTCTCACTGATAATTGTCACTAGAAACACTATCTTACTGATGATTGTCACTAGAAACACAGTCTCACTGATGGTTGTCACTAGAAACACAGTCTCACTGATGATTGTCACTAGAAACACAGTCTCACTGATGATTGTCACTAGAAACACAGTCTCACTGATGATTGTCACTAGAAACACAGTCTCACTGATGGTTGTCACTAGAAACACAGTCTCACTGATGATTGTCACTAGAAACACAGTCTCACTGATGGTTATCACTAGAAACACAGTCTCACTGATGGTTATCACTAGAAACACAGTCTCATTGATGGTTATCACTAGAAACACAGTCTCACTGATGGTTATCACTAGAAACACAGTCTCACTGATGATTGTCACTAGAAACACAGTCTCACTGATGGTTGTCAACAGAAACACAGTCTCACTTATGGTGATTCGGTTTAGCTGTAGTTTTGTATTAAATGTTGGAGATGGACAAAACAGTTTTGCTCTGTGGTTTTCTGAGCTTTATTTTGTCTCCAGTCAGATTACTATTCGTTTGTTGTTTAAATGAAATGTTACTAAAATACCTTGAGAAACGAGTCAGTTTTTATTTTTCCTGGAGATATTGATATATCAGTTTCTTCAATCATTATTTCTTCATTCAAAATCTCGCCATAAACTTTTGTATCGAACTTCATCCAAGATTCATTGTCTGTGTCTGAAGTCATTTCAATTGCGATATTTTCTTTAGATCGAATAGGGTAAACTTTGTTATTATGCATACCACGAAGGATGTTATTAAAAAATGTCGATAAACGATTCATTCTTTTCATTTTCTTCCATGTTACAGGTTTCTGAGTTTGAAGGTTCGTTCGTCCACGGAATCTCAAACCAATAGCTTTGTTTCTTGTGTTCGGCTTTGCATTGACAATGTCGATTTTTTGTTGGAAAATTCTTTTTTGGAACTGTTGGTCTTTTCTACAGATTAAAGGTAAAAATAAGTAACATAAATGAAAAGCTGATAATCGTGATTTGTTACAGTGATATGTGTAATTGTTTTTTACTCTTAACTTTTCGGTGGTAAAATATACAATTATCTCGCATGTTATGCCACATATATATTATATATAACTAACATTTTGCTGTTTATTAATATTCACTGATCTGTTCAGATTTACTTGTGAAA
Organism: Tachypleus tridentatus; assembly: GCF_004210375.1. Lineage (NCBI taxonomy): Eukaryota > Metazoa > Arthropoda > Merostomata > Xiphosura > Limulidae > Tachypleus > Tachypleus tridentatus. The sequence continues at coordinate 15,856,262 of NC_134826.1, forward strand.
AAATAAGAAAAGAATTGCAAATAAGAATGTGAAAATTGATTTCTGGAAACACAGTCTAACTTATGGTTATAACAAAAAATACCGTCTCAGTGATGGTTGTCACAAGAAACACTATCTCACTGATGCTTCTCACTAGAAGTACAGTCTCAGTAATGGTTGTCACTAGAAACACAGTCTCACTGATGGTTGTCACTAGAAACACAGTCTCACTGATGGTTGTCACTAGAAACACAGTCTCACTGATGATTGTCACTAGAAACACAGTCTCACTGATGGTTGTCACTAGAAACACAGTCTCACTGATGGTTATCACTAGAAACACAGTCTCACTGATGGTTATCACTAGAAACACAGTCTCACTGATGGTTGTCACTAGAAACACAGTCTCACTGATGTTTGTCACTAGAAACACAGTCTCACTGATGGTTATCACTAGAAACACAGTCTCACTGATGGTTGTCACTAGAAACACAGTCTCACTGATGATTATCACTAGAAACACAGTCTCACTGATGGTTGTCATTAGAAACACAGTCTCACTGATGATTGTCACTAGGAACACAGTCTCACTGATGGTTGTCACTAGAAACACAGTCTCACTGATTGTTATCACTAGAAACACAGTCTCACTGATGATTGTCACTAGAAACACAGTCTCACTGATGATTGTCACTAGAAACACAGTCTCACTGATGATTGTCACTAGAAACACAGTCTCACTGATGATTGTCACTAGAAACACAGTCTCACTGATGGTTGTCACTAGAAACACAGTCTCACTGATGGTTGTCACTAGAAACACAGTCTCACTGATGGTTGTCACTAGAAACACAGTCTCACTGATGATTATCACTAGAACACAGTCTCAGTCTCACTGAAACACAGTCTCACTGATTGTCACTAGAAACACAGTCTCACTGAGTCTCACTGATTGTTATCACTAGAAACACAGTCTCACTGATTGTTGTCACTAGAAACACAGTCTCACTGATTGTTGTCACTAGAAAACAGTCTCACTGATTGTTATCACTAGAAACACAGTCTCACTGATTGTTATCACTAGAAACACAGTCTCACTGATTGTTATCACTAGAAACACAGTCTCACTGATGATTGTCACTAGAAACACAGTCTCACTGATTGTTGTCACTAGAAACACAGTCTCACTGATTGTTATCACTAGAAACACAGTCTCACTGATTGTTATCACTAGAAACACAGTCTCACTGATTGTCACTAGAAACACAGTCTCACTGAGAAGAAACACAGTCTCACTGATTGTTATCACTAGAAACACAGTCTCACTCATGGTTGTCACTAGAAACACAGTCTCACTGATGATTGTCACTTGAAACACAGTCTCACTGATGGTTATCACTAGAAACACAGTCTCACTGATGGTTATCACTAGAAACACAGTCTCACTGATGATTGTCACTAGAAACACAGTCTCACTGATGGTTGTCAACAGAAACACAGTCTCACTGATGGTGATTCGGTTTAGCTGTAGTTTTGTATTAAATGTTGGAGATGGACAAAACAGTTTTGCTCTGTGGTTTTCTTAGCTTTATTTTGTCTCCAGTCAGTTTACTATTCGTTTGTTGTTTAAATGTAACGCTACTAAAATACCTTGAAAAACGAGTCAGTTTTTATTTTTCTTGGAGATATTGATATATCAGTTTCTTCAATCATTATTTCTTCATTCAAAATCTCGCCATAAACTTTTGTATCGAACTTCATCCAAGATTCATTGTCTGTGTCTGAAGTCATTTCAATTGCGATATTTTCTTTAGATCGAATAGGGTAAACTTTGTTATTATGCATACCACGAAGGATGTTATTAAAAAATGTCGATAAACGATTCATTCTTTTCATTTTCTTCCATGTTACAGGTTTCTGAGTTTGAAGGTTCGTTCGTCCACGGAATCTCAAACCAATAGCTTTGTTTCTTGTGTTCGGCTTTGCATTGACAATGTCGATTTTTTGTTGGAAAATTCTTTTTTTTGGAACTGTTGGTCTTTTCTACAGATTAAAGGTAAAAATAAGTAACATAAATGAAAAGCTGATAATCGTGATTTGTTACAGTGATATGTGTAATTGTTTTTACTCTTAACTTTTCGGTGGTAAAATATACAATTATCTCGCATGTTATGCCACATATATATTATATATAACTAACATTTTGCTGTTTATTAATATTCACTGATCTGTTCAGATTTACTTGTGAAAAAATAAGAAAAGAATTGCAAATAAGAATGTGAAAATTGATTTCTGGAAACACAGTCTCACTTATGGTTATAACAAAAAACACCGTCTCACTGATGGTTGTCACAAGAAACACATCTCACTGATGCTTCTCACTAGAAACACAGTCTCACTGATGATTGTCACTAGAAACACAGTCTCACTGATGGTTGTCACTAGAAACACAGTCTCACTGATGGTTGTCACTAGAAACACAGTCTCACTGATGATTGTCACAAGAAACACAGTCTCACTGATGGTTATCACTAGAAACACAGTCTCACTGATGGTTATCACTAGAAACACAGTCTCACTGATGAATATCACTAGAAACACAGTCTCACTGATGGTTGTCACTAGAAACACAGTCTCACTGATGATTGTCACTAGAAACACAGTCTCACTGATGGTTATCACTAGAAACACAGTCTCACTGATGGTTATCACTAGAAACACAGTCTCACTGATGAATATCACTAGAAACACAGTCTCAGTGATGGTTGTCATTAGAAACACAGTCTCACTGATGATTATCACTAGAAACACAGTCTCACTGATTCTTATCACTAGAAACACAGTCTCACTGATGGTTATCACTAGAAACACAGTCTCACTGATAATTGTCACTAGAAACACAGTCTCACTGATGATTGTCACTAGAAACACAGTCTCACTGATGGTTGTGATTAGAAACACAGTCTCACTGATGATTGTCACTAGAAACACAGTCTCACTGATGATTGTCACCAGAAACACAGTCTCACTGATGGTTGTCATTAGAAACACAGTCTCAGTGATGGTTGTCACTAGAAACACTGTCTCACTGATGGTTGTCACTAGAAACACAGTCTCACTGATGATTGTCACTAGAAACACAGTCTCACAGTTGGTTGTCATTAGAAACAGTCTCACTGATGATTGTAACGAGAAACACAGTCTCACTGATGATTGTCACTAATAACAAAGTCTCACTGAAGGTTATCACTAGAAACACAGTCTCACTGATGATTGTCACAAGAAACACAGTCTCACTGATTTTTATCACTAAAAACACAGTCTCACTGATGATTGTGACTAGAAACACAGTCTCACTGATGATTGTCACTAGAAACACAGTCTCACTGATGGTTATCACTAGAAACACCGTCTCACTGATGGTTATCACTAGAAACACAGTCTCACTGATGATTATCACTAGAAACACAGTCTCACTGATTGTTATCACTAGAAACACAGTCTCACTGATTGTTATCACTAGAAACACAGTCTCACTGATTGTTATTACTAGAAACACAGTCTCACTGATTGTTATCACTAGAAACAGTCTCACTGATTGTTATCACTAGAAACACAGTCTCACTGATTGTTATCACTAGAAACACAGTCTCACTGATGATTGTCACAAGAAACACAGTCTCACTGATTGTTATCACTAGAAACACAGTCTCACTGATTGTTATCACTAGAAACACAGTCTCACTGATTGTTATCACTAGAAACACAGTCTCACTGATTGTTATCACTAGAAACACAGTCTCACTGATTGTTATCACTAGAAACACAGTCTCACTGATGATTGTCACTAGAAACACAGTATCACTGATTCTTATCACTAGAAACACAGTCTCACTGATTGTTATCACTAGAAACACAGTCTCACTGATTGTTATCACTAGAAACACAGTCTCACTGATGGTTGTCACTAGAAACACCGTCTCACTGATGGTTATCACTAGAAACACAGTCTCACTGATGGTTATCACTAGAAACACAGTCTCACTGATGGTTGTCATTAGAAACACAGTCTCACTGATTGTTATCACTAGAAACACAGTCTCACTGATTGTTATCACTAGAAACACAGTCTCACTGATGGTTGTCACTAGAAACACAGTCTCACTGATGGTTGTCACTAGAAACACAGTCTCACTGATGATTGTCACTAAAACACAGTCTCACTGATGATTGTCACTAGAAACACAGTCTCACTGATGATTGTAGAAACACAGTCTCACTGATGATTGTCACTAGAAACACAGTCTCACTGATGATTGTCACTAGAAACACAGTCTCACTGATGATTGTCACTAGAAGAAACAGTCTCACTGATGGTTGTCACTAGAAACACAGTCTCACTGATGGTTGTCACTAGAAACACAGTCTCACTGATGGTTGTCACTAAAACACAGTCTCACTGATGGTTATCACTAGAAACACAGTCTCACTGATTGTTATCACTAGAAACACAGTCTCACTGATGGTTGTCACTAGAAACACAGTCTCACTGATGATTGTCACTAGAAACACAGTCTCACTGATGGTTGTCATTAGAAACACAGTCTCACTGATGATTGTCACTAGAAACACAGTCTCACTGATGGTTGTCACTAGAAACACAATCTCTCTGATGATTGTCACTAGAAACACAGTCCCACTGATGATTGTCATTAGAAACACAGTCTCACTGATGATTGTCACTAGAAGCACAGTCTCACTGATGGTTGTCACTAGAAGCACAGTCTCAGTGATGGTTGTCACTAGAAACACAGTCTCACTGATGGTTTTCACTAGAAACACAGTCTAACTGATGGTTATCACTAGAAACACAGTTTCACTGATTGTTATCTCTAGAAACACAGTCTCACTGATGAATATCGCTAGAAACACAGTCTCACTGATGGTTGTCACTAAAAACACAGGGTAACTGTAGGTTGTCATTACAAACACAGTCTCACTGATCATTGTCAATAGAAACACCGTCTTACTGATGATTGTCACTAGAAACACAGTCTCACTGATGATTGTCACTAGAAACACAGTCTCACTGATGGTTATCACTAGAAATACAGTTTCACTGATGGTTATCACTAGAAACACAGTCTCACTGGTTTTATCACTAGAAACACAGTCTCACTGATTGCTCTCACTAGAAACACAGTCTCATTGATTGTTGTCATTAGAAAAACAGTCTCACTGATGGTTATCTCTAGAAACACAGTCTCACTGATTGTTATCACTAGAATCACAGTCTCACTGATTGTTATTACTAGAAACACAGTCTCACTGATGGTTGTCACTAGAAACACAGTCTCACTGATGGTTGTCACTAGAAACACAGTCTCACTGATGATTGTCACTAAAACACAGTCTCACTGATGATTGTCACTAAAAACACAGTCTCACTGATGATTGTCACTAGAAGCACAGTCTCACTGATGATTGTCACTAGAAAACAGTCTCACTGATGGTTATCAATAGAAACACAGTCTCACTGATGGTTGTCACTAGAAACACAGTCTCACTGATGGTTGTCACTAGAAACACAGTCTCACTGATGGTTATCACTAGAAACACAGTCTCACTGATCGTTATCACTAGAAACACAGTCTCACTGATGTTTGCCACTAGAAACACAGTCTCACTGATGGTTTTCACTAGAAACACAGTCTCACTGATGGTTGTCACTAGAAACACAGTCTCACTGATGGTTATCACTAGAAACACAGTCTCACTGATTGTTATCACTAGAAACACAGTCTCACTGATGGTTGTCAATAGAAACACAGTCTCACTGATGGTGATTCAGTTTAGCTGTAGTTTTGTATTAAATGTTGGAGATGGCAAAACAGTTTTGCTCTGTGGTTTTCTGAGCTTTATTTTGTCTCCAGTGAGTTTACTATTCGTTTGTTGTTTAAATGTAACGCTACTAAAATACCTTAAAAAACGAGTCATACTTTTTATTTTTCTTGGAGATATTGATATATCAGTTTCTTCAATCATTATTTCATGATTCAAAATCTCGCCATCAACTTTTGTTTCGAACTTCATCCAAGATTCATTGTCTGTGTCTGAAGTCGTTTCAATTGCGATATTTTCTTTATATCGAATAGGGTGAACTTTGTTATTATGCATACCACGAAGGGTGTTATTAAAGAATGTCGATAAACGATTCATTCTTTTCATTTTCTTCCATGTTACAGGTTTCTGAGTTTGAAGATTCGTTCGTCCACGGAATCTCAAACCAATAGCTTTGTTTCTTGTGTTCGGCTTTGCATTGACAATGTCGATTTTTTGTTGGAAAATTCTTTTTTGGAACTGTTGGTCTTTTCTACAGATTAAAGGTAAAAATAAGTAACATAAATGAAAAGCTGATAATCGTGATTTGTTACAGTGATATGTGTAATTGTTTTTTACTCTTAACTTTTCGGTGGTAAAATATACAATTATCTCACATGTTATGCCACATATATATTATATATATAACTAACATTTTGCTGTTTATTAATATTCACTGATCTGTTCAGATTTTCTTGTGAAAAAATAAGAAAAGAATTGCAAATAAGAATGTGAAAATTGATTTCTGGAAACACAGTCTCACTTATGGTTATCACAAAAAACACCGTCTCACTGATGGTTGTCACAAGAAACACTATCTCACTGATGGTTCTCACTAGAAACACAGTCTCACTGATGGTTGTCACTAGAAACACAGTCTCACTGATGGTTGTCACTAGAAACACAGTCTCACTGATGGTTGTCACTAGAAACACAGTCTCACTGATGATTGTCACTAGAAACACAGTCTCACTGATGGTTATCACTAGAAACACAGTCTCACTGATGGTTATCACTAGAAACACAGTCTCACTGATGAATATCACTAGAAACACAGTCTCACTGATGGTTGTCACTAGAAACACAGTCTCACTGATGATTGTCACTAGAAACACAGTCTCACTGATGGTTATCACTAGAAACACAGTCTCACTGATGGTTATCACTAGAAACACAGTCTCACTGATGATTATCACTAGAAACACAGTCTCACTGATGGTTGTCACTAGAAACACAGTCTCACTGATGATTATCACTAGAAACACAGTCTCACTGATTCTTATCACTAGAAACACAGTCTCACTTATGGTTATCACTAGAAACACAGTCTCACTGATAATTGTCACTAGAAACACAGTCTCACTGATGATTGTCACTAGAAACACAGTCTCACTGATGGTTGTCACTAGAAACACAGTCTCACTGATGATTGTCACTAGAAACACAGTCTCACTGATGATTGTCACTAGAAACACAGTCTCACTGATGGTTGTCACTAGAAACACAGTCTCACTGATGGTTGTCACTAGAAACACAGTCTCACTGATGGTTGTCACTAGAAACACAGTCTCACTGATGATTGTCACTAGAAACACAGTCTCACTGATGATTGTCACTAGAAACACAGTCTCACTGATGATTGTCACTAGAAACACAGTCTCACTGATGATTGTCACTAGAAACACAGTCTCACTGATGATTGTCACTAGAAACACAGTCTCACTGATGGTTGTCACTAGAAACACAGTCTCACTGATGATTGTCACTAGAAACACAGTCTCACTGATGATTGTCACTAGAAACACAGTCTCACTGATGGTTATCACTAGAAACACAGTCTCACTGATGATTGTCACTAGAAACACAGTCTCACTGATTGTTGTCACTAGAAACACAGTCTCACTGATGATTGTCACTAGAAACACAGTCTCACTGATGATTGTCACTAGAAACACAGTCTCACTGATGGTTGTCACTAGAAACACAGTCTCACTGATGGTTATCACTAGAAACACAGTCTCACTGATGATTATCACTAGAAACACAGTCTCACTGATTGTCATCACTAGAAACACAGTCTCACTGATTGTTATCACTAGAAACACAGTCTCACTGATTGTTGTCACTAGAAACACAGTCTCACTGATTGTTATCACTAGAAACACAGTCTCACTGATTGTTATCACTAGAAACACAGTCTCACTCACTAGAAACACAGTCTCACTGATTGTTATCACTAGAAACACAGTCTCACTGATTGTTGTCACTAGAAACACAGTCTCACTGATTGTTATCACTAGAAACACAGTCTCACTGATTGTTATCACTAGAAACACAGTCTCACTGATTGTTATCACTAGAAACACAGTCTCACTGATTGTTATCACTAGAAACACAGTCTCACTGATTGTTATCACTAGAAACACAGTCTCACTGATGGTTGTCACTAGAAACACAGTCTCACTGATGATTGTCACTAGAAACACAGTCTCACTGATGATTATCACTAGAAACACAGTCTCACTGATTGTTATCACTAGAAACACAGTCTCACTGATTGTTATCACTAGAAACACAGTCTCACTGATGGTTGTCACTAGAAACACAGTCTCACTGATGATTGTCACTAGAAACACAGTCTCACTGATGGTTATCACTAGAAACACAGTCTCACTGATGGTTATCACTAGAAACACAGTCTCACTGATGGTTGTCACTAGAAACACAGTCTCACTGATTGTTATCACTAGAAACACAGTCTCACTGATTGTTATCACTAGAAACACAGTCTCACTGATGGTTGTCACTAGAAACACAGTCTCACTGATGGTTGTCACTAGAAACACAGTCTCACTGATGATTGTCACTAGAAACACAGTCTCACTGATGATTGTCACTAGAAACACAGTCTCACTGATGATTGTCAATAGGAACAACGTCTCACTGATGATTGTCACTAGAAACAGTCTCACTGATGGTTATCACTAGAAACACAGTCTCACTGATGGTTGTCACTAGAAACACAGTCTCACTGATGGTTATCACTAGAAACACAGTCTCACTGATTGTTATCACTAGAAACACAGTCTCACTGATGGTTGTCACTAGAAACACAGTCTCACTGATGATTGTCACTAGAAACACAGTCTCACTGATGGTTGTCATTAGAAACACAGTCTCACTGATGATTGTCACTAGAAACACAGTCTCACTGATGGTTGTCATTAGAAACACAGTCTCACTGATGATTGTCACTAGAAACACAGTCTCACTGATGATTGTCACTAGAAACACAGTCTCACTGATGATTGTCACTAGAAACACAGTCTCACTGATGGTTGTCACTAGAAACACAGTCTCACTGATGGTTGTCACTAGAAACACAGTCTCACTGATGGTTTTCACTAGAAACACAGTCTCACTGATGGTTATCACTAGAAATACAGTTTCACTGATTGTTATCTCTAGAAACACAGTCTCACTGATGATTATCACTAGAAACACAGTCTCACTGATGAATATCACTAGAAACACAGTCTCACTGATGGTTGTCACTAAAAACACAGGGTAACTGTAGGTTGTCATTACAAACACAGTCTCACTGATCATTGTCAATAGAAACACCGTCTTACTGATGATTGTCACTAGAAACACAGTCTCACTGATGATTGTCACTAGAAACACAGTCTCACTGATGGTTATCACTAGAAATACAGTTTCACTGATGGTTATCACTAGAAACACAGTCTCACTGGTTTTTATCACTAGAAACACAGTCTCACTGATTGCTCTCACTGGAAACACAGTCTCATTGATTGTTGTCATTAGAAAAACAGTCTAACTGATGGTTATCTCTAGAAACACAGTCTCACTGATTGTTATCACTAGAAGCACAGTCTCACTGATTGTTATTACTAGAAACACAGTCTCACTGATGGTTGTCACTAGAAACACAGTCTCACTGATGGTTGTCACTAGAAACACAGTCTCACTGATGATTGTCACTAAAAACACAGTCTCACTGATGATTGTCACTAGAAACACAGTCTCACTGATGATTGTCAATAGAAACACCGTCTTACTGATGATTGTCACTAGAAACAGTCTCACTGATGGTTATCACTAGAAGCACAGTCTCAGTGATGGTTGTCACTAGAAACACCGTCTCACTGATGGTTGTCACTAGAAACACAGTCTTACTGATGGTTATCACTAGAAACACAGTCTCACTGATTGTTATCACTAGAAACACAGTCTCACTGATGGTTGTCACTAGAAACACAGTCTCACTGATGGTTTTCACTAGAAACACAGTCTCACTGATGGTTGTCACTAGAAACACAGTCTCACTGATGGTTATCACTAGAAACACAGTCTCACTGATTGTTATCACTAGTAACACAGTTTCACTAATGGTTGTCAATAGAAACACAGTCTCACTGATGGTGATTCAGTTTAGCTGTAGTTTTGTATTAAATGTTGGAGATGGCAAAACAGTTTTGCTCTGTGGTTTTCTGAGCTTTATTTTGTCTCCAGTGAGTTTACTATTCGTTTGTTGTTTAAATGTAACGCTACTAAAATACCTTAAAAAACGAGTCATACTTTTTATTTTTCTTGGAGATATTGATATATCAGTTTCTTCAATCATTATTTCATGATTCAAAATCTCGCCATCAACTTTTGTTTCGAACTTCATCCAAGATTCATTGTCTGTGTCTGAAGTCGTTTCAATTGCGATATTTTCTTTGTATCGAATAGGGTGAACTTTGTTATTATGCATACCACGAAGGGTGTTATTAAAGAATGTCGATAAACGATTCATTCTTTTCATTTTCTTCCATGTTACAGGTTTCTGAGTTTGAAGATTCGTTCGTCCACGGAAACTCAAACCACTAGCTTTGTTTCTTGTGTTCGGCTTTGCATTGACAATGTCGATTTTTTTGTTGGAAAATTCTTTTTTGGAACTGTTGGTATTTTCTACAGATTAAAGGTAAAAATAGGTTACATAAATGAAAAGCTAATAATCGCGATTTGTTACAGTGATATGTGTAATTGTTTTTTTGCTCTTAACTTATCCGTGGAAAAATATACAATTATCTCACATATAATGCCACATATATATTAATAATTAACATTTTGCTGTTTCTTAATATTCACTGATCTGTTCAGATTTTCTTGTGAAAAAATAAGAAAAGAATTGCAAATCAGAATGTAAAAATTGATAACTGGAAACACAGTCTCATTTATGGTTGTCACAAGAAACACAATCTCACTGATGGTTCTCACTAGAAACACAGTCTCACTGATGGTTATCCCTAAAAACACAGTCTCACTGATGGTTCTCACTAGAAACACGGTCTCACTGATGGTTATCACTAGAAACACGGTCTCACTGATGGTTATCACTAGAAACACAGTCTCACTGATGGTTATCACTAGAAACACAGTCTCACTGATGAATATCACTAGAAACACAGTCTCACTGATGATTATCACTAGAAACACAGTCTCACTGATGGTTGTCACTAGAAACACAGTCTCACTGATTCTTATCACTAGAAACACAGTCTCACTGATTCTTATCACTAGAAACACAGTCTCACTGATGATTGTCACTAGAAACACAGTCTCACTGATGATTGTCACTAGAAACACAGTCTCACTGATGATTATCACTAGAAACACAGTCTCACTGATGAATATCACTAGAAACACAGTCTCACTGATGGTTGTCATTAGAAACACAGTCTCACTGATTCTTATCACTAGAAACACAGTCTCACTGATGGTTATCACTAGAAACACAGTCTCACTGATGGTTATCACTAGAAACACCGTCTCACTGATTGTTATCACTAGAAACACAGTCTCACTGATGATTGTCACTAGAAACACAGTCTCACTGATGGTTATCACTAGAAACACAGTCTCACTGATGGTTATCACTAGAAACACAGTCTCACTGATGGTTATCACTAGAAACACAGTCTCACTGATGGTTGTCACTAGAAACACAGTCTCACTGATGGTTGTCACTAGAAACACAGTCTCACTGATGGTTATCACTAGAAACACAGTCTCACTGATGGTTGTCACTAGAAACACAGTCTCACTGATGATTGTCACTAGAAACACAGTCTCACTGATGATTGTCACTAGAAACACAGTCTCACTGATGATTGTCACTAGAAACACAGTCTCACTGATGGTTGTCACTAGAAACACAGTCTCACTGATGATTGTCACTAGAAACACAGTCTCACTGATGATTGTCACTAGAAACACAGTCTCACTGATGATTATCACTAGAAACACAGTCTCACTGATGGTTATCACTAGAAACACAGTCTCACTGATGGTTGTCACTAGAAACACAGTCTCACTGATGGTTATCACTAGAAACACAGTCTCACTGATTGTTATCACTAGAAACACAGTCTCACTGATGATTGTCACTAGAAACACAGTCTCACTGATGATTGTCACTAGAAACACAGTCTCACTGATGATTGTCACTAGAAACACAGTCTCACTGATGATTGTCACTAGAAACACAGTCTCACTGATGATTATCACTAGAAACACAGTCTCACTGATGATTATCACTAGAAACACAGTCTCACTGATGGTTGTCACTAGAAACACAGTCTCACTGATGGTTATCACTAGAAACACAGTCTCACTGATTGGTTATCACTAGAAACACAGTCTCACTGATGATTGTCACTAGAAACACAGTCTCACTGATGATTGTCACTAGAAACACAGTCTCACTGATGATTGTCACTAGAAACACAGTTCACTGATGGTTGTCATTACTAGAAACACAGTCTCACTGATGATTGTCACTAGAAACACAGTCTCACTGATGATTGTCACTAGAAACACAGTCTCACTGATGGTTATCACTAGAAACACAGTCTCACTGATGGTTATCACTAGAAACACAGTCTCACTGATTTTTATCACTAGAAACACAGTCTCACTGATGATTCTCACTAGAAACACAGTCTCACTGATTGTTGTCACTAGAAACACAGTCTCACTGATGGTTGTCACTAGAAACACAGTCTCACTGATTGTTATCACTAGAAACACAGTCTCACTGATTCTTATCACTAGAAACACAGTCTCACTGATGGTTGTCACTAGAAACACAGTCTCAGTGATGGTTGTCATTAGAAACACAGTCTCACTGATGATTGTCACTAAAAACACAGTCTCAGTGATGGCTATCACTAGAAACACAGTCTCACTGATGGTTCTCACTAGAAACACAGTCTCACTGATGGTTATAACTAGAAACACAGTCTCACTGATTATTATCACTAGTAACACAGTTTCACTAATGGTTGTCAATAGAAACACAGTCTCACTGATGGTGATTCAGTTTAGCTGTAGTTTTGTATTAAATGTTGGAGATGGCAAAACAGTTTTGCTCTGTGGTTTTCTGAACTTTATTTTGTCTCCAGGTTGTTTACTATTCGTTTGTTGTTTAAATGTAACGCTACTAAAATACCTTGAAAAACGAGTCATACTTTTTATTTTTCTTGGAGATATTGATATATCAGTTTCTTCAATCATTATTTCTTTATTCAAAATCTCGCCATCAACTTTTAGTTCGAACTTCATCCAAGATTCATTGTCTGTGTCTGAAGTCGTTTCAATTGCGATATTTTCTTTATATCGAATAGGGTGAACTTTGTTATTATGCATACCACGAAGGATGTTATTAAAGAATGTCGATAAACGATTCATTCTTTTCATTTTCTTCCATGTTACAGGTTTCTGAGTTTCAAGATTCGTTCGTCCACGGAAACTCAAACCAGTAGCTTTGTTTCTTGTGTTCGGCTTTGCATTGACAATGTCGATTTTTTTGTTGGAAAATTCTTTTTTGGAACTGTTGGTATTTTCTACAGATTAAAGGTAAAAATAGGTTACATAAATGAAAAGCTAATAAAAAGCGATTTGTTACAGTGATATGTGTAATTGTTTTTTGCTCTTAACTTATCCGTGGAAAAATATACAATTATCTCACATGTAATGCCACATATATATTAATAATTAACATTTTGCTGTTTCTTAATATTCACTGATCTGTTCAGATTTTCTTGTGAAAAAATAAGAAAAGAATTGCAAATCAGAATGTGAAAATTGATAACGGGAAACACAGTCTCACTTATGGTTGTCACAAGAAACACAATCTCACTGATGGTTTTCACTAGAAGCACAGTCTCAGTGATGGTTGTCACTAGAAACACAGTCTCACTGATGATTGTCACAAGAAACACGGTCTCACTGTTGGTTATCACTAGAAACACAGTCTCACTTATGGTTATCACTAGAAACACAGTCTCAGTGATGAATATCGCTAGAAACACAGTCTCACTGATGAATTATCACTAGAAACACAGTCTCACTGATGGTTGTCACTAGAAACACAGTCTCACTGATTCTTATCACTAGAAACACAGTCTCACTGATTCTTATCACTAGAAAACACAGTCTCACTGATGATTGTCACTAGAAACACAGTCTCACTGATGATTGTCACTAGAAACACAGTCTCACTGATGATTGTCACTAGAAACACAGTTCACTGATGGTTGTCACTAGAAACACAGTCTCACTGATGATTGTCACTAGAAACACAGTCTCACTGATGATTGTCACTAGAAACACAGTCTCACTGATGATTGTCACTAGAAACACAGTCTCACTGATGGTTATCACTAGAAACACAGTCTCACTGATGGTTATCACTAGAAACACAGTCTCACTGATGGTTATCACTAGAAACACAGTCTCACTGATTTATCACTAGAAACACAGTCTCACTGATGATTATCACTAGAAACACAGTCTCACTGATGGTTATCATTAGAAACACAGTCTCACTGATGGTTATCACTAGAAACACAGTCTCACTGATGGTTATCACTAGAAACACAGTCTCACTGATGATTGTCACTAGAAACACAGTCTCACTGATGATTGTCACTAGAAACACAGTCTCACTGATGGTTGTCACTAGAAACACAGTCTCACTGATGATTGTCACTAGAAACACAGTCTCACTGATGATTGTCACTAGAAACACAGTCTCACTGATGATTGTCACTAGAAACACAGTCTCACTGATGGTTATCACTAGAAACACAGTCTCACTGATTGTTATCACTAGAAACACAGTCTCACTGATTGTTGTCACTAGAAACACAGTCTCACTGATGGTTGTCACTAGAAACACAGTCTCACTGATGGTTATCACTAGAAACACAGTCTCACTGATTGTTATCACTAGAAACACAGTCTCACTGATTGTTATCACTAGAAACACAGTCTCACTGATTGTTATTACTAGAAACACAGTCTCACTGATGGTTGTCACTAGAAACACAGTCTCACTGATGGTTGTCACTAGAAACACAGTCTCACTGATGATTGTCACTAGAAACACAGTCTCACTGATGATTGTCACTAGAAACACAGTCTCACTGATGATTGTCACTAGAAGCACAGTCTCAGTGATGGTTGTCACTAGAAACACAGTCTCACTGATGGTTGTCACTAGAAACACAGTCTCACTGATGGTTATCACTAGAAACACAGTTTCACTGATTCTTAACTCTAGAAACACAGTCTCACTGATGGTTGTCACTAGAAACACAGTCTCACTGATGATTGTCACTAGAAACACCGTTTCACTGATGGTTGTCACTAGAAACACAGTCTCACTGATGATTGTCACTAGAAACACAGTCTCACTGATGATTGTCACTAGAAACACAGTTGTCACTGATGGTTGTCACTAGAAACACAGTCTCACTGATGATTGTCACTAGAAACACAGTCTCACTGATGGTTGTCACTAGAAACACAGTCTCACTGATGATTGTCACTAGAAACACAGTCTCACTGATGGTTGTCACTAGAAACACAGTCTCACTGATGATTGTCACTAGAAACACAGTCTCACTGATGATTGTCACTAGAAACACAGTCTCACTGATGATTGTCACTAGAAACACAGTCTCACTGATGGTTGTCACTAGAAACACAGTCTCACTGATGGTTGTCACTAGAAACACAGTCTCACTGATGGTTATCACTAGAAACACAGTTTCACTGATTCTTAACTCTAGAAACACAGTCTCACTGATGGTTGTCACTAGAAACACAGTCTCACTGATGGTTATCACTAGAAACACAGTTTCACTGATTCACTCTAGAAACACAGTCTCACTGATGATTGTCACTAGAAACACAGTCTCACTGATGATTGTCACTAGAAACACAGTCTCACTGATGATTGTCACTAGAAACACAGTCTCACTGATGGTTGTCACTAGAAACACAGTCTCACTGATGGTTGTCACTAGAAACACAGTCTCACTGATGGTTATCACTAGAAACACAGTCTCACTGATTGTTATCACTAGAAACACAGTCTCACTGATGGTTGTCACTAGAAACACAGTCTCACTGATGATTGTCACTAGAAACACAGTCTCACTGATGGTTGTCACTAGAAACACAGTCTCACTGATGATTGTCACTAGAAACACAGTCTCACTGATGATTGTCACTAGAAACACAGTCTCACTGATGATTGTCACTAAAAACACAGGGTAACTGAAGGTTGTCATTACAAACACAGTCTCACTGATCATTGTCCATAGAAACACCGTCTTACTGATGATTGTCACTAGAAACACAGTCTCACTGATGATTGTCACTAGAAACACAGTCTCACTGATGGTTATCACTAGAAATACAGTTTCACTGATGGTTATCACTAGAAACACAGTCTCACTGGTTGTTATCACTAGAAACACAGTCTCACTGATGATTGTCACAAGAAACACGGTCTCATTGATGGTTATCACTAGAAACATAGTCTCACTGATGGTTATCACTAGAAACACAGTCTCACTGATGATTATCACTAGAAACACAGTCTCACTGATGAATATCGCTAGAAACACAGTCTCACTGATGGTTGTCATTAGAAACACAGTCTCACTGATTCTTATCACTAGAAACACAGTCTCACTGATTCTTGTCACTAGAAACACAGTCTCACTGATGATTGTCACTAGAAACACAGTCTCACTGATGATTGTCACTAGAAACACAGTCTCACTGATGGTTGTCACTAGAAACACAGTCTCACTGATGATTGTCACTAGAAACACAGTCTCACTGATGGTTGTCACTAGAAACACAGTCTCACTGATGGTTGTCACTAGAAACACAGTCTCACTGATGGTTGTCACTAGAAACACAGTCTCACTGATTGATTATCACTAGAAACACAGTCTCACTGATGATTGTCACTAGAAACACAGTCTCACTGATGATTGTCACTAGAAACACAGTCTCACTGATGGTTATCACTAGAAACACAGTCTCACTGATTGTTATCACTAGAAACACAGTCTCACTGATTGTTATCACTAGAAACACAGTCTCACTGATGGTTGTCACTAGAAACACAGTCTCACTGATGGTTGTCACTAGAAACACAGTCTCACTGATGATTGTCACTAGAAACACAGTCTCACTGATGATTGTCACTAGAAACACAGTCTCACTGATGATTGTCACTAGAAACACAGTCTCACTGATGGTTGTCACTAGAAACACAGTCTCACTGATGATTGTCACTAGAAACACAGTCTCACTGATGGTTGTCACTAGAAACACAGTCTCACTGATGGTTATCACTAGAATAACAGTTTCATTGATTTTTATCTCTAAAAACACAGTCTCAGTGATGGTTGTCACTAGAAACACCGTCTCACTGATGGTTTTCACTAGAAACACAGTCTCACTGATGATTGTCACTAGAAACACAGTCTCACTGATGGTTGTCATTAGAAACACAGTCTCACTGATGATTGTCACTAGAAACACAGTCTCACTGATGGTTGTCACTAGAAACACAGTCTCACTGATGATTGTCACTAGAAACACAGTCTAACTGATGGTTGTCATTAGAAACACAGTCTCACTGATGATTGTCACTAGAAACACAGTCTCACTGATGATTGTCACTAGAAACACAGTCTCACTGATGATTGTCACTAGAAACACAGTCTCACTGATGGTTATCACTAGAAACACAGTTTCACTGATGGTTATCACTAGAAACACAGTCTCACTGGTTTTATCACTAGAAACACAGTCTCACTGATTGTTCTCACTAGAAACACAGTCTCATTGATTGTTGTCTTTAGACTAGAAACAGTCTCACTGATGGTTATCACTAGTAACACAGTCTCACTGATTGTTATCACTAGAAACACAGTCTCACTGATTGTTATAACTAGAAACACAGTCTCACTGATGATTGTCACTAGAAACACAGTCTCACTGATGATTGTCACTAGAAACACAGTCTCACTGATGATTGTCACTAGAAACACAGTCTCACTGATGATTGTCACTAGAAACACAGTCTCACTGATGGTTATCACTAGAAACACAGTCTCACTGATGGTTGTCACTAGAAACACAGTCTCACTGATGGTTGTCACTAGAAACACAGTCTCACTGATGGTTGTCACTAGAAACACAGTCTCACTGATGGTTATCACTAGAAACACAGTCTCACTGATGGTTGTCACTAGAAACACAGTCTCACTGATGATTGTCACTAGAAACACAGTCTCACTGATGATTGTCACTAGAAACACAGTCTCACTGATGGTTGTCACTAGAAACACAGTCTCACTGATGATTGTCACTAGAAACACAGTCTCACTGATGATTGTCACTAGAAACACAGTCTCACTGATGATTGTCACTAGAAACACAGTCTCACTGATGATTGTCACTAGAAACACAGTTATCACTAGAAACACAGTCTCACTGATGGTTGTCACTAGAAACACAGTCTCACTGATGGTTAGAAACACAGTCTCACTAGAAACACAGTCTCACTGATGGTTGTCACTAGAAACACAGTCTCACTGATGGTTAGAAACACAGTCTCACTAGAAACACAGTCTCACTGATGGTTATCACTAGAAACACAGTCTCACTGATTGTTATCTCTAGAAACACCGTCTCACTGATGATTGTCACTAGAAACACAGTGTAACTGATGGTTGTCATTAGAAACACAGTCTCACTGATGATTGTCACTAGAACACAGTCTCACTGATGATTGTCACTAGAAACACAGTCTCACTGACTAGAAACACAGTCTCATGATGGTTGTCACTAGAAACACAGTCTCACTGATGATTGTCACTAGAAACACAGTCTCACTGATGGTTATCACTAGAAACACAGTCTCACTGATGGTTATCACTAGAAACACAGTCTCACTGATGGTTATCACTAGAAACACAGTCTCACTGATTATTATCACTAGTAACACAGTTTCACTAATGGTTGTCAATAGAAACACAGTCTCACTGATGGTGATTCAGTTTAGCTGTAGTTTTGTATTAAATGTTGGAGATGGACAAAACAGTTTTGCTCTGTGGTTTTCTGAGCTTTTTTTTGTCTCCAGTCAGTTTACTATTCGTTTGTTGTTTAAATGTAACGCTACTAAAATACCTTGAAAAACGAGTCACTTTTTATTTTTCTTGGAGATATTGATATATCAGTTTCTTCAATCAATATTTCATTATTCAAAATCTCGCCATCAACTTTTGTTTCGAACTTCATCCAAGATTCATTGTTTGTGTCTGAAGTCGTTTCATTTGCGATATTTTCTTTATATCGAATAGGGTGAACATTGTTACTATGCATACCACGAAGGATGTTATTAAAGAATGTCGATAAACGATTCATTCTTTTCATTTTCTTCCATGTTACAGGTTTCTGAGTTTGAAGATTCGTTCGTCCACGGAAACTCAAACCACTAGCTTTGTTTCTTGTGTTCGGCTTTGCATTGACAATGTCGATTTTTTTGTTGGAAAATTCTTTTTTGGAACTGTTGGTATTTTCTACAGATTAAAGGTAAAAATAGGTTACATGAATGAAAAGCTAATAATCGCGATTTGTTACAGTGATATGTGTAATTGTTTTTTGCTCTTAACTTATCCGTGGAAAAATATACAATTATCTCACATGTCATGCCAGATATATATTAATAATTAACATTTTGCTGTTTCTTAATATTCACTGATCTGTTCAGATTTTCTTGTGAAAAAATAAGAAAAGAATTGCAAATCAGAATGTGAAAATTGATAACTGGAAACACAGTCTCATTTATGGTAATCACAAAATCACCGTCTCACTGATGGTTGTCACAAGAAACACAATCTCACTGATGGTTTTCACTAGAAGCACAGTCTCAGTGATGGTTGTCACTAGAAACACAGTCTCACTGATGATTGTCACAAGAAACACGGTCTCACTGATGGTTATCACTAGAAACACAGTCTCACTTATGGTTATCACTAGAAACACAGTCTCACTGATGAATATCACTAGAAACACAGTCTCACTGATGAATATCACTAGAAACACAGTCTCAGTGATGAATATCGCTAGAAACACAGTCTCACTGATGGTTGAAATTAGAAACACAGTCTCACTGATTCTTATCACTAGAAACACAGTCTCACTGATTCTTATCACTAGAACACAGTCTCATTGATGATTGTCACTAGAAACACAGTCTCACTGATGATTGTCACTAGAAACACAGTCTCACTGATGATTGTCACTAAAAACACAGGTTAACTGAAGGTTGTCATTACAAACACAGTCTCACTGATCATTGTCAATAGAAACACCGTCTTACTGATGATTGTCACTAGAAACACAGTCTCACTGATGATTGTCACTAGAAACACAGTCTCACTGATGGTTATCACTAGAAATACAGTTTCACTGATGGTTATCACTAGAAACATAGTCTCACTTATGGTTATCACTAGAAACACAGTCTCACTGATGAATATCACTAGAAACACAGTCTCACTGATGAATATCGCTAGAAACACAGTCTCACTGATGGTTGAAATTAGAAACACAGTCTCACTGATTCTTATCACTAGAAACACAGTCTCACTGATTCTTATCACTAGAACACAGTCTCATTGATGATTGTCACTAGAAACACAGTCTCACTGATGATTGTCACTAGAAACACAGTCTCACTGATGATTGTCACTAAAAACACAGGGTAACTGAAGGTTGTCATTACAAACACAGTCTCACTGATCATTGTCAATAGAAACACCGTCTTACTGATGATTGTCACTAGAAACACAGTCTCACTGATGATTGTCACTAGAAACACAGTCTAACTGATGGTTATCTCTAGAAACACAGTCTCACTGATTGTTATCACTAGAATCACAGTCTCACTGTTTGTTATTACTAGAAACACAGTCTCACTGATGGTTGTCACTAGAAACACAGTCTCACTGTTATCTCTAGAAACACAGTCTCACTGATTGTTATCACTAGAAACACAGTCTCACACTAGAAACACAGTCTCACTGATGGTTGTCACTAGAAACACAGTCTCACTGATGATTGTCACTAGAAACACAGTCTCACTGATGATTGTCACTAAAACACAGTCTCACTGATGATTGTCACTTCTCACTAGATTATCACTAGAAACACAGTCTCAGTGATGGTTGTCACTAGAAACACCGTCTCACTGATGGTTGTCACTAGAAACACAATCTTACTGATGGTTATCACTAGAAATACAGTTTCACTGATTCTTAACTCTAGAAACACAGTCTCAGTGATGGTTGTCACTAGAAACACAATCTTACTGATGGTTATCACTAGAAATACAGTTTCACTGATTCTTAACTCTAGAAACACAGTCTCACTGATGATTGTCACTAAAAACACAGTCTCACTGATGATTGTCACTAAAAACACAGTCTCACTGATAATTGTCACTAGAAGCACAGTCTCAGTGATGGTTGTCACTAGAAACATCTTCTCACTGATGGTTGTCACTAGAAACACAATCTTACTGATGGTTATCACTAGAAATACAGTTTCACTGATTCTTAACTCTAGAAACACAGTCTCACTGATGGTTTTCACTAGAAACACAGTGTAACTGATGGTTGTCATTAGAAACACAATCTCACTGATGATTGTCACTAGAAACACAGTCTCACTGATGATTGTCACTAGAAACACAGTCTCACTGATGATTGTCACTAAAAACACAGGGTAACTGAAGGTTGTCATTACAAACACAGTCTCACTGATCATTGTCAATAGAAACACCGTCTTACTGATGATTGTCACTAGAAACACAGTCTCACTGATGATTGTCACTAGAAACACAGTCTCACTGATGGTTATCACTAGAAATACAGTTTCACTGATGGTTATCACTAGAAACACAGTCTCACTGGTTGTTATCACTAGAAACACAGTCTCACTGATGATTGTCACAAGAAACACGGTGTCATTGATGGTTATCACTAGAAACATAGTCTCACATATGGTTATCGCTAGAAACACAGTCTCACTGATGGTTGAAATTAGAAACACAGTCTCACTGATTCTTATCTCTAGAAACACAGTCTCACTGATTCTTATCACTAGAACTCAGTCTCATTGATGATTGTCACTAGAAGCACAGTCTCACTGATGATTGTCACTAGAAACACAGTTTCACTGATGGTTATCTCTAGAAACACAGTCTCACTGATTGTTATCACTAGAAGCACAGTCTCACTGATTGTTATTACTAGAAACACAGTCTCACTGATGGTTGTCACTAGAAACACAGTCTCACTGATGGTTGTCACTAGAAACACAGTCTCACTGATGATTGTCACTAGAAACACAGTCTCACTGATGATTGTCACTAAAAACACAGTCTCACTGATGATTGTCACTAGAAACACAGTCTCACTGATGATTGTCACTAGAAACACAGTCTCACTGATGGTTGTCACTACAAACACAGTCTCACTGATCATTGTCACTAGAAACACCGTCTTACTGATGATTGTCACTAGAAACACAGTCTCACTGATGATTGTCACTAGAAACACAGTCTCACTGATGGTTATCACTAGAAACACAGTCTCACTGATGGTTATCACTAGAAACACAGTCTCACTGATTGTTATCACTAGAAACACAGTCTCACTGATTGTTATCACTAGAAACACAGTCTCACTGATTGTTATCACTAGAAACACAGTCTCACTGATGGTTATCACTAGAAACACAGTCTCACTGATGGTTATCACTAGAAACACAGTCTCACTGATGGTTGTCACTAGAAACACAGTCTCACTGATGATTGTCACTAGAAACACAGTCTCACTGATGATTGTCACTAGAAAAACACAGTCTCACTGATTGTTGTCACTAGAAACACAGTCTCACTGATGGTTGTCACTAGAAACACAGTCTCACTGATGGTTGTCACTAGAAACACAGTCTCACTGATGGTTGTCACTAGAAACACAGTCTCACTGATGGTTGTCACTAGAAACACAGTCTCACTGATGGTTGTCACTAGAAACACAGTCTCACTGATGGTTATCACTAGAAACACAGTCTCACTGATTCTTATCTCTAGAAACACAGTCTCACTGATGATTGTCACTAGAAACACAGTCTCACTGATGGTTGTCACTAGAAACACAGTCTCACTGATGATTGTCACTAGAAACACAGTCTCACTGATGGTTGTCACTAGAAACACAGTCTCACTGATGGTTGTCACTAGAAACACAGTCTCACTGATGGTTGTCACTAGAAACACAGTCTCACTGATGATTGTCACTAGAAACACAGTCTCACTGATGGTTGTCACTAGAAACACAGTCTCACTGATGGTTGTCACTAGAAACACAGTCTCACTGATGATTGTCACTAGAAACACAGTCTCACTGATGATTGTCACTAGAAACACAGTCTCACTGATGGTTGTCACTAGAAACACAGTCTCACTGATGGTTGTCACTAGAAACACAGTCTCACTGATCATTGTCACTAGAAACACAGTCTCACTGATGATTGTCACTAGAAACACAGTCTCACTGATGATTGTCACTAGAAACACAGTCTCACTGATGGTTATCACTAGAAACACAGTCTCACTGATGGTTATCACTAGAAACACAGTCTCACTGATTGTTATCACTAGAAACACAGTCTCACTGATGGGTATCACTAGAAACACAGTCTCACTGTCTCATGGTTATCACTAGAAACACTGTCTCACTGATGGTTGTCACTAGAAACACAGTCTCACTGATTATTATCACTAGAAACACAGTCTCACTGATGGTTATCACTAGAAACACAGTCTCACTGATGATTGTCACTAGAAACACAGTCTCACTGATGATTGTCACTAGAAACACAGTCTCACTGATGGTTGTCACTAGAAACACAGTCTCACTGATGGTTATCACTAGAAACACAGTCTCACTGATTGTTATCACTAGAAACACAGTCTCACTGATGGTTGTCACTAGAAACACAGTCTCACTGATGGTTGTCACTAGAAACACAGTCTCACTGATGATTGTCACTAGAAACACAGTCTCACTGATGATTGTCACTAGAAACACAGTCTCACTGATGATTGTCACTAGAAACACAGTCTCACTGATGGTTGTCACTAGAAACACAGTCTCACTGATGATTGTCACTAGAAACACAGTCTCACTGATGATTGTCACTAGAAACACAGTCTCACTGATGGTTGTCACTAGAAACACAGTCTCACTGATGGTTATCACTAGAAACACAGTCTCACTGATTGTTGTCACTAGAAACACAGTCTCACTGATGGTTGTCACTAGAAACACAGTCTCACTGATGGTTATCACTAGAAACACAGTCTCACTGATTGTTATCACTAGAAACACAGTCTCACTGATTGTTATCACTAGAAACACAGTCTCACTGATTGTTATCACTAGAAACACAGTCTCACTGATGGTTGTCACTAGAAACACAGTCTCACTGATGGTTGTCACTAGAAACACAGTCTCACTGATGATTGTCACTAGAAACACAGTCTCACTGATGATTGTCACTAGAAACACAGTCTCACTGATGATTGTCACTAGAAACACAGTCTCACTGATGGTTGTCACTAGAAACACAGTCTCACTGATGTTTGTCACTAGAAACACAGTCTCACTGATGGTTATCACTAGAAACACAGTTTCACTGATGGTTGTCACTAGAAACACAGTCTCACTGATGGTTGTCACTAGAAACACAGTCTCACTGATGGTTATCACTAGAAACACAGTTTCACTGATTGTTATCTCTAGAAACACAGTCTCACTGATGGTTGTCACTAGAAACACAGTCTCACTGATGATTGTCACTAGAAACACAGTCTCACTGATGATTGTCACTAGAAACACAGTCTCACTGATGATTGTCACTAGAAACACAGTCTCACTGATGGTTGTCACTAGAAACACAGTCTCACTGATGGTTATCACTAGAAACACAGTCTCACTGATGGTTGTCACTAGAAACACAGTCTCACTGATGGTTTTCACTAGAAACACAGTCTCACTGATGGTTGTCACTAGAAACACAGTCTCACTGATGATTGTCACTAGAAACACAGTCTCACTGATGATTGTCACTAGAAACACAGTCTCACTGATGGTTGTCACTAGAAACACAGTCTCACTGATGGTTGTCACTAGAAACACAGTCTCACTGATGATTGTCACTAGAAACACAGTCTCACTGATGATTGTCACTAGAAACACAGTCTCACTGATGATTGTCACTAGAAACACAGTCTCACTGATGGTTGTCACTAGAAACACAGTCTCACTGATGGTTGTCACTAGAAACACAGTCTCACT
The DNA here is from genome assembly GCF_004210375.1 of Tachypleus tridentatus. Classification (NCBI taxonomy): domain Eukaryota; kingdom Metazoa; phylum Arthropoda; class Merostomata; order Xiphosura; family Limulidae; genus Tachypleus; species Tachypleus tridentatus. The sequence goes on from NC_134826.1 coordinate 15,881,935, forward strand.
GATGATTGTCACTAGAAACACAGTCTCACTGATGATTGTCACTAGAAACACAGTCTCACTGATGGTTATCACTAGAAACACAGTCTCACTGATGGTTGTCACTAGAAACACAGTCTCACTGATGGTTATCACTAGAAACACAGTCTCACTGATGATTATCACTAGAAACACAGTCTCACTGATGATTGTCACTAGAAACACAGTCTCACTGATGATTGTCACTAGAAACACAGTCTCACTGATGGTTATCACTAGAAACACAGTCTCACTGATTGTTATCACTAGAAACACAGTCTCACTGATTGTTATCACTAGAAACACAGTCTCACTGATGGTTGTCACTAGAAACACAGTCTCACTGATGGTTGTCACTAGAAACACAGTCTCACTGATGATTGTCATTGGAAACACAGTCTCACTGATGATTGTCACTAGAAACACAGTCTCACTGATTGAAACACATTGTCACTAGAAAACACAGTCTCACTGTTGTCATTAGAAACACAGTCTCACTGATGATTGTCACTAGAAACACAGTCTTCACTGATGATTGTCACTAGAAACACAGTCTCACTGATGATTGTCACTAGAAACACAGTCTCACTGATGGTTATCACTAGAAACACAGTCTCACTGATGGTTATCACTAGAAACACAGTCTCACTGATTGTTATCACTAGAAACACAGTCTCACTGATGGTTGTCACTAGAAACACATTCTCACTGATGGTTGTCACTAGAAACACAGTCTCACTGATTGTTATCACTAGAAACACAGTCTCACTGATGGTTGTCACTAGAAACACAGTCTCACTGATTGGTTATCACTAGAAACACAGTCTCACTGATGGTTGTCACTAGAAACACAGTCTCACTGATGGTTGTCACTAGAAACACAGTCTCACTGATGATTGTCACTAGAAACACAGTCTCACTGATGATTGTCACTAGAAACACAGTCTCACTGATGATTGTCACTAGAAACACAGTCTCAGTGATGGTTGTCACTAGAAACACAGTCTCACTGATGGTTGTCACTAGAAACACAAGTCTCACTGATGGTTATCACTAGAAATACAGTTTCACTGATTCTTAACTCTAGAAACACAGTCTCAGTGATGGTTGTCACTAGAAACACAGTCTTACTGATGGTTATCACTAGAAACACAGTTTCACTGATTCTTAACTCTAGAAACACAGTCTCACTGATGATTGTCACTAAAACACAGTCTCACTGATGATTGTCACTAAAACACAGTCTCACTGATAATTGTCACTAGAAACACAGTCTCACTGATGGTTGTCACTAGAAACATCTTCTCACTGATGGTTGTCACTAGAAACACAGTCTCACTGATGGTTATCACTAGAAACACAGTCTCACTGATTCTTAACTCTAGAAACACAGTCTCACTGATGGTTTTCACTAGAAACACAGTCTCACTGATGGTTGTCACTAGAAACACAGTCTCACTGATGATTGTCACTAGAAACACAGTCACTAGAAACACAGTCTCACTGATGATTGTCACTAGAAACACAGTCTCACTGATGATTGTCACTCACTGATGGTTGTCACTAGAAACACAGTCTCACTGATCATTGTCACTAGAAACACAGTCTCACTGATGATTGTCACTAGAAACACAGTCTCACTGATGATTGTCACTAGAAACACAGTCTCACTGATGGTTATCACTAGAAACACAGTCTCACTGATGGTTATCACTAGAAACACAGTCTCACTGATTGTTATCACTAGAAACACAGTCTCACTGATGATTGTCACTAGAAACACAGTCTCACTGATGGTTATCACTAGAAACACAGTCTCACTGATGGTTATCACTAGAAACACAGTCTCACTGATGGTTGTCACTAGAAACACAGTCTCACTGATGGTTATCACTAGAAACACAGTCTCACTGATTCTTATCACTAGAACACAGTCTCACTGATGATTGTCACTAGAAGCACAGTCTCACTGATGATTGTCACTAGAAACACAGTCTCACTGATGGTTATCACTAGAAACACAGTCTCACTGATTGTTATCACTAGAAACACAGTCTCACTGATTGTTATCACTAGAAACACAGTCTCACTGATGGTTGTCACTAGAAACACAGTCTCACTGATGGTTGTCACTAGAAACACAGTCTCACTGATGATTGTCACTAGAAACACAGTCTCACTGATGATTGTCACTAGAAACACAGTCTCACTGATGATTGTCACTAAAAACACAGGTTAACTGAAGGTTGTCATTACAAACACAGTCTCACTGATCATTGTCACTAGAAACACCGTCTTACTGATGATTGTCACTAGAAACACAGTCTCACTGATGATTGTCACTAGAAACACAGTCTCACTGATGGTTATCACTAGAAATACAGTTTCACTGATGGTTATCACTAGAAACACAGTCTCACTGGTTTTATCACTAGAAACACAGTCTCACTGATTTCTCACTGGAAACACAGTCTCATTGATTGTTGTCACTAGAAAAACAGTCTCACTGATGGTTATCTCTAGAAACACAGTCTCACTGATTGTTATCACTAGAAACACAGTCTCACTGATGGTTATCACTAGAAACACAGTCTCACTGATGGTTGTCACTAGAAACACAGTCTCAGTGATGGTTGTCACTAGAAACACAGTCTCACTGATGATTGTCACTAAAAACACAGTCTCACTGATGATTGTCACTAGAAACACAGTCTCACTGATGGTTGTCACTAGAAACACAGTCTCACTGATGGTTGTCACTAGAAACACAGTCTCACTGATGGTTATCACTAGAAACACAGTTTCACTGATTTTATCACTAAAACACAGTCTCACTGATGGTTGTCACTAGAAACACAGTCTCACTGATGGTTTTCACTAGAAACACAGTCTCACTGATGATTGTCACTAGAAACACAGTCTCACTGATGGTTGTCACTAGAAACACAGTCTCACTGATGATTGTCACTAGAAACACAGTCTCACTGATGGTTGTCATTAGAAACACAGTCTCACTGATGATTGTCACTAGAAACACAGTCTCACTGATGGTTGTCACTAGAAACACAGTCTCACTGATGATTGTCACTAGAAACACAGTCTCACTGATGATTGTCACTAGAAACACAGTCTCACTGATGATTGTCACTAGAAACACAGTCTCA
>NC_134826.1:15885613-15925195 GCF_004210375.1 Tachypleus tridentatus
ATGATTGTCACTAGAAACACAGTCTTACTGATGATTGTCACTAGAAACACAGTCTCACTGATGGTTGTCATTAGAAACACAGTTTCACTGATGATTGTCACGAGAAACATAGTCTCACTGATGATTGTCACTAGAAACACAGTCTCACTGATGATTGTCACTAGAAACACAGTCTCACTGATGATTGTCACTAGAAACACAGTCTCACTGATGATTGTCACTAGAAACACAGTCTCACTGATGGTTATCACAAGAAACACAGTCTCACTGATGGTTATCACAAGAAACACAGTCTCATTGATGGTTATCACTAGAAACACAGTCTCACTGATGGTTATCACTAGAAACACAGTCTCACTGATGATTGTCACTAGAAACACAGTCTCACTGATGGTTGTCAACAGAAACACAGTCTCACTGATGGTGATTCGGTTTAGCTGTAGTTTTGTATTAAATGTTGAGATGGACAAAACAGTTTTGCTCTGTGGTTTTCTTGAGCTTTATTTTGTCTCCAGTCAGTTTACTATTTGTTTGTTGTTTAAATGTAACGCTACTAAAACACCTTGAAAAACGAGTCAGTTTTTATTTTTCTTGGAGATATTGATATATCAGTTTCTTCAATCATTATTTCTTCATTCAAAATCTCGCCATAAACTTTTGTATCGAACTTCATCCAAGATTCATTGTCTGTGTCTGAAGTCATTTCAATTCATGTGATTTTCTTTAGATCGAATAGGTAAACTTTGTTATTATGCATACCACGAAGGATGTTATTAAAAAATGTCGATAAACGATTCATTCTTTTCATTTTCTTCCATGTTACAGGTTTCTGAGTTTGAAGGTTCGTTCGTCCACGGAATCTCAAACCAATAGCTTTGTTTCTTGTGTTCGGCTTTGCATTGACAATGTCGATTTTTTTGTTGGAAAATTCTTTTTTTTGGAACTGTTGGTCTTTTCTACAGATTAAAGGTAAAAATAAGTAACATAAATGAAAAGCTGATAATCGTGGATTTGTTACAGTGATATGTGTAATTGTTTTTACTCTTAACTTTTCGTGGTAAAATATACAATTATCTCACATGTTATGCCACATATATATTATATATAACTAACATTTTGCTGTTTATTAATATTCACTGATCTGTTCAGATTTACTTGTGAAAAAATAAGAAAAGAATTGCAAATAAGAATGTGAAAATTGATTTCTGGAAACACAGTCTAACTTATGGTTATAACAAAAAATACCGTCTCAGTGATGGTTGTCACAAGAAACACATCTCACTGATGCTTCTCACTAGAAACACAGTCTCAGTGATGGTTGTCACTAGAAACACAGTCTCACTGATGGTTGTCACTAGAAACACAGTCTCACTGATGGTTGTCACTAGAAACACAGTCTCACTGATGATTGTCACAAGAGACACGGTCTCACTGATGGTTATCACTAGAAACACAGTCTCACTGATGGTTATCACTAGAAACACAGTCTCACTGATGAATATCACTAGAAACACAGTCTCACTGATGGTTGTCACTAGAAACACAGTCTCACTGATGATTGTCACTAGAAACACAGTCTCACTGATGGTTATCACTAGAAACACAGTCTCACTGATGGTTATCACTAGAAACACAGTCTCACTGATGAATATCACTAGAAACACAGTCTCACTGATGGTTGTCACTAGAAACACAGTCTCACTGATGATTATCACTAGAAACACAGTCTCACTGATTCTTATCACTAGAAACACAGTCTCACTGATGGTTATCACTAGAAACACAGTCTCACTGATAATTGTCACTAGAAACACAGTCTCACTGATGATTGTCACTAGAAACACAGTCTCACTGATGGTTGTGATTAGAAACACAGTCTCACTGATGATTGTCACTAGAAACACAGTCTCACTGATGATTGTCACTAGAAACACAGTCTCACTGATGGTTGTCACTAGAAACACAGTCTCAGTGATGGTTGTCACTAGAAACACAGTCTCACTGATGGTTGTCACTAGAAACACAGTCTCACTGATGATTGTCACTAGAAACACAGTCTCACTGATGATTGTCACTAGAAACACAGTCTCACTGATGATTGTCACTAGAAACACAGTCTCACTGTTGGTTGTCACTAGAAAACAGTCTCACTGATGATTGTCACTAGAAACACAGTCTCACTGATGATTGTCACTAATAACACAGTCTCACTGATGGTTATCACTAGAAACACAGTCTCACTGATGATTGTCACTAGAAACACAGTCTCACTGATTGTTATCACTAAAAACACAGTCTCACTGATGATTGTGACTAGAAACACAGTCTCACTGATGATTGTCACTAGAAACACAGTCTCACTGATGGTTATCACTAGAAACACAGTCTCACTGATGGTTATCACTAGAAACACAGTCTCACTGATGATTATCACTAGAAACACAGTCTCCCTGATTGTCATCACTAGAAACACAGTCTCACTGATTGTTATCACTAGAAACACAGTCTCACTGATTGTTATCACTAGAAACACAGTCTCACTGATTGTTATCACTAGAAACAGTCTCACTGATTGTTATCACTAGAAACACAGTCTCACTGATTGTTATCACTAGAAACACAGTCTCACTGATGATTGTCACAAGAAACACAGTCTCACTGATTGTTATCACTAGAAACACAGTCTCACTGATTGTTATCACTAGAAACACAGTCTCACTGATTGTTATCACTAGAAACACAGTCTCTCACTGATTGTTATCACTAGAAACACAGTCTCACTGATTGTTATCACTAGAAACACAGTCTCACTGATGGTTGTCACTAGAAACACAGTCTCACTGATGATTGTCACAAGAAACACAGTCTCACTGATGGTTATCACTAGAAACACAGTCTCACTGATTGTTATCACTAGAACACAGTCTCACTGATTGTTATCACTAGAAACACAGTCTCACTGATGGTTGTCACTAGAAACACAGTCTCACTGATGATTGTCACTAGAAACACAGTCTCACTGATGGTTATCACTAGAAACACAGTCTCACTGATGGTTATCACTAGAAACACAGTCTCACTGATGATTGTCACTAGAAACACAGTCTCACTGATGGTTATCACTAGAAACACAGTCTCACTGATGGTTATCACTAGAAACACAGTCTCACTGATGGTTGTCATTAGAAACACAGTCTCACTGATTCTTATCACTAGAAACACAGTCTCACTGATTGTTATCACTAGAAACACAGTCTCACTGATGGTTGTCACTAGAAACACAGTCTCACTGATGGTTGTCACTAGAAACACAGTCTCACTGATGATTGTCACTAGAAACACAGTCTCACTGATGATTGTCACTAGAAACACAGTCTCACTGATGATTGTCACTAGAAACACTTTCTTACTGATGATTGTCACTAGAAACAGTCTCACTGATGGTTATCACTAGAAACACAGTCTCACTGATGATTGTCACTAGAAACACAGTCTCACTGATAATTGTCACTAGAAACACATCTCACTGATGATTGTCACTAGAAACACAGTCTCACTGATGGTTGTCATTAGAAACACAGTTTCACTGATGATTGTCACGAGAAACATAGTCTCACTGATGATTGTCACTAGAAACACAGTCTCACTGATGATTGTCACTAAAAACACAGTCTCACTGATGATTGTCACTAGAAACACAGTCTCACTGATGATTGTCACTAGAAACACAGTCTCACTGATGGTTATCACTAGAAACACAGTCTCACTGATGGTTATCACTAGAAACACAGTCTCACTGATGGTTATCACTAGAAACACAGTCTCACTGATGGTTATCACTAGAAACACAGTCTCACTGATGATTGTCACTAGAAACACAGTCTCACTGATGGTTGTCACCAGAAACACAGTCTCACTGATGGTTATCACTAGAAACACAGTCTCACTGATGATTGTCACTAGAAACACAGTCTCACTGATGATTGTCACTAGAAACACAGTCTCACTGATGGTTGTCACTAGAAACACAGTCTCACTGATGGTTGTCACTAGAAACACAGTCTCACTGATGGTTGTCACTAGAAACACAGTCTCACTGATGGTTATCACTAGAAACACAGTCTCACTGATGATTATCACTAGAAACACAGTCTCACTGATGGTTGTCACTAGAAACACAGTCTCACTGATGATTGTCACTAGAAACACAGTCTCACTGATGGTTATCACTAGAAACACAGTCTCACTGATGGTTATCACTAGAAACACAGTCTCACTGATGATTATCACTAGAAACACAGTCTCACTGATGGTTGTCACTAGAAACACAGTCTCACTGATGATTATCACTAGAAACACAGTCTCACTGATTCTTATCACTAGAAACACAGTCTCACTGATGGTTATCACTAGAAACACAGTCTCACTGATGGTTGTCACTAGAAACACAGTCTCACTGATGGTTATCACTAGAAACACAGTCTCACTGATGGTTATCACTAGAAACACAGTCTCACTGATGATTGTCACTAGAAACACAGTCTCACTGATGGTTGTCACTAGAAACACAGTCTCACTGATGATTGTCACTAGAAACACAGTCTCACTGATGATTGTCACTAGAAACACAGTCTCACTGATGGTTGTCACTAGAAACACAGTCTCACTGATGGTTGTCACTAGAAACACAGTCTCACTGATGGTTGTCACTAGAAACACAGTCTCACTGATGTTTGTCACTAGAAACACAGTCTCACTGATGGTTGTCACTAGAAACACAGTCTCACTGATGATTATCACTAGAAACACAGTCTCACTGATGGTTGTCACTAGAAACACAGTCTCACTGATGATTGTCACTAGAAACACAGTCTCACTGATGGTTGTCATTAGAAACACAGTCTCACTGATGATTGTCACTAGAAACACAGTCTCACTGATGATTGTCACTAGAAACACAGTCTCACTGATGATTGTCACTAGAAACACAGTCTCACTGATGTTTGTCACTAGAAACACAGTCTCACTGATGGTTGTCACTAGAAACACAGTCTCACTGATGGTTTTCACTAGAAACACAGTCTCACTGATGGTTATCACTAGAAATACAGTTTCACTGATTGTTATCACTAGAAACACAGTCTCACTGATGGATATCACTAGAAACACAGTCTCACTGATGAATTATCACTAGAAACACAGTCTCACTGATGGTTGTCACTAAAAACACAGTCTAACTGATGGTTGTCATTAAAACACAGTCTCACTGATCATTGTCACTAGAAACACAGTCTCACTGATGATTGTCACTAGAAACACAGTCTCACTGATGATTGTCACTAGAAACACAGTCTCACTGATGGTTATCACTAGAAATACAGTTTCACTGATGGTTATCACTAGAAACACAGTCTCACTTGGTTTTTATCACTAGAAACACAGTCTCACTGATTGCTCTCACTGGAAACACAGTCTCATTGATTGTTGTCATTAGAAAAACAGTCTCACTGATGGTTATCTCTAGAAACACAGTCTCACTGATTGTTATCACTAGAAGCACAGTCTCACTGATTGTTATTACTAGAAACACAGTCTCACTGATGGTTGTCACTAGAAACACAGTCTCAGTGATGGTTGTCATTAGAAACACAGTCTCACTGATGATTGTCACTAAAAACACAGTCTCACTGATGATTGACACTAGAAACACCGTCTCACTGATGATTGTCAATAGAAACACCGTCTTACTGATGATTGTCACTAGAAACAGTCTCACTGATGGTTATCACTAGAAGCACAGTCTCAGTGATGGTTGTCACTAGAAACACAGTCTCACTGATGGTTATCACTAGAAACACAGTCTCACTGATTGTTATCACTAGAAACACAGTCTCACTGATGGTTGTCACTAGAAACACAGTCTCACTGATGGTTTTCACTAGAAACACAGTCTCACTGATGGTTGTCATTAGAAACACAGTGTAACTGATGGTTATCACTAGAAACACAGTCTCACTGATTGTTATCACTAGTAACACAGTTTCACTAATGGTTGTCAATAGAAAACACAGTCTCACTGATGGTGATTCAGTTTAGCTGTAGTTTTGTATTAAATGTTGGAGATGGCAAAACAGTTTTGCTCTGTGGTTTTCTGAGCTTTATTTTGTCTCCAGTTAGTTTACTATTCGTTTGTTGTTTAAATGTAACGCTACTAAAATACCTTAAAAAACGAGTCATACTTTTTTATTTTTCTTGGAGATATTGATATATCAGTTTCTTCAATCATTATTTCATTATTCAAAATCTCGCCATCAACTTTTGTTTCGAACTTCATCCAAGATTCATTGTCTGTGTCTGAAGTCGTTTCAATTGCGATATTTTCTTTATATCGAATAGGGTGAACTTCGTTATTATGCATACCACGAAGGATGTTATTAAAGAATGTCGATAAACGATTCATTCTTTTCATTTTCTTCCATGTTACAGGTTTCTGAGTTTGAAGATTCGTTCGTCCACGGAAACTCAAACCACTAGCTTTGTTTCTTGTGTTCGGCTTTGCATTGACAATGTCGATTTTTTTGTTGGAAAATTCTTTTTTGGAACTGTTGGTATTTTCTACAGATTAAAGGTAAAAATAGGTTACATGAATGAAAAGCTAATAATCGCGATTTGTTACAGTGATATGTGTAATTGTTTTTTGCTCTTAACTTATCCGTGGAAAAATATACAATTATCTCACATGTTATGCCACATATATATTAATAATTAACATTTTGCTGTTTCTTAATATTCACTGATCTGTTCAGATTTTCTTGTGAAAAAATAAGAAAAGAATTGCAAATAAGAATGTGAAAATTGATAATTGGAAACACAGTCTCACTTATGGTAATCACAAAATCACCGTCTCACTGATGTTTGTCACAAGAAACACAATCTCACTGATGGTTCTCACTAGAAGCACAGTCTCACTGATGGTTGTCACTAGAAACACAGTCTCACTGATGAATATCACTAGAAACACAGTCTCAGTGATAAATATCGCTAGAAACACAGTCTCACTGATGGTTGAAATTAGAAACACAGTCTCACTGATTCTTATCACTAGAAACACAGTCTCACTGATTCTTATCACTAGAACACAGTCTCATTGATGATTGTCACTAGAAACACAGTCTCACTGATGATTGTCACTAGAAACACAGTCTCACTGATGATTGTCAATAGAAACACAGTCTCACTAATTCTTATCACTAGAACACAGTCTCATTGATGATTGTCACTAGAAACACAGTCTCACTGATGATTGTCACTAGAAACACAGTCTCACTGATGGTTGTCAATAGAAACACAGTCTCACTGATGAATATCACTAGAAACACAGTCTCACTGATGAATATCGCTAGAAACACAGTCTCACTGATGGTTGAAATTAGAAACACAGTCTCACTGATTCTTATCACTAGAAACACAGTCTCACTGATTGTTATCACTAGAAGCACAGTCTCACTGATTGTTATTACTAGAAACACAGTCTCACTGATGATTGTCACTAGAAACACAGTCTCACTGATGGTTGTCACTAGAAACACAGTCTTACTGATGATTGTCACTAGAAACACAGTCTCACTGATGATTGTCACTAGAAACACAGTCTCACTGATGGTTATCACTAGAAATACAGTTTCACTGATGGTTATCACTAGAAACACAGTCTCACTGGTTTTTATCACTAGAAACACAGTCTCACTGAATGCTCTCACTGGAAACACAGTCTCATTGATTGTTGTCTTTAGAAAAACAGTCTAACTGATGGTTATCTCTAGAAACACAGTCTCACTGATTGTTATCACTAGAAGCACAGTCTCACTGATTGTTATTACTAGAAACACAGTCTCACTGATGGTTGTCACTAGAAACACAGTCTCACTGATGATTGTCACTAAAAACACAGTCTCACTGATGATTGTCACTAAAAACACAGTCTCACTGATGGTTGTCACTAGAAACACAGTCTCACTGATGGTTGTCACTAGAAACACAGTCTCACTGATGGTTATCACTAGAAAAACAGTTTCATTGATTTTTATCTCTAAAAACACAGTCTCAGTGATGGTTGTCACTAGAAACACCGTCTCACTGATGCTTTTCACTAGAAACACAGTCTCACTGATGATTGTCACTAGAAACACAGTGTAACTGATGGTTGTCACTAGAAACACAGTCTCACTGATGATTGTCACTAGAAACACAGTCTCACTGATGGTTGTCACTAGAAACACAGTCTCACTGATGATTGTCACTAGAAACACAGTGTAACTGATGGTTGTCATTAGAAACACAATCTCACTGATGATTGTCACTAGAAACACAGTCTCACTGATGATTGTCACTAGAAACACAGTCTCACTGATGATTGTCACTAAAAACACAGTTTCACTGATGGTTTTCACTAGAAATACAGTTTCACTGATGGTTATCACTAGAAACACAATCTCACTGGTTTTTATCACTAGAAACACAGTCTCACTGATTGTTCTCACTGGAAACACAGTCTCATTGATTGTTGTCTTTAGAAAAACAGTCTAACTGATGGTTATCTCTAGAAACACAGTCTCACTGATTGTTATCACTAGAAACACAGTCTCACTGATTGTTATCACTAGAAACACAGTCTCACTGATGGTTGTCACTAGAAACACAGTCTCACTGATGATTGTCACTAGAAACACAGTCTCACTGATGATTGTCACTAAAAACACAGTCTCACTGATGATTGTCACTAGAAACACAGTCTCACTGATGATTGTCACTAGAAACACCGTCTCACTGATGATTGTCACTAGAAACACAGTCTTACTGATGGTTATCACTAGAAACACAGTCTCACTTATGGTTATCACAAAAACACCGTCTCACTGATGGTTGTCACAAGAAACACAGTCTCACTGATGGTTCTCACTAGAAACACAGTCTCACTGATGGTTATCACTAGAAACACAGTCTCACTGATTGTTATCACTAGAAACACAGTCTCACTGATTGTTATCACTAGAAACACAGTCTCACTGATTGTTATCACTAGAAACACAGTCTCACTGATTGTTATCACTAGAAACACAGTCTCACTGATTGTTATCACTAGTAACACAGTCTCACTGATTGTTATCACTAGTAACACAGTTTCACTAATGGTTGTCAATAGAAAACACAGTCTCACTGATGGTGATTCAGTTTAGCTGTAGTTTTGTATTAAATGTTGGAGATGGCAAAACAGTTTTGCTCTGTGGTTTTCTAAGCTTTATTTTGTCTCCAGTTAGTTTACTATTCGTTTGTTGTTTAAATGTAACGCTACTAAAATACCTTAAAAAACGAGTCATACTTTTTATTTTTCTTGGAGATATTGATATATCAGTTTCTTCAATCATTATTTCATTATTCAAAATCTCGCCATCAACTTTTGTTTGAACTTCATCCAAGATTCATTGTCTGTGTCTGAAGTCGTTTCAATTGCGATATTTTCTTTATATCGAATAGGGTGAACTTCGTTATTATGCATACCACGAAGGATGTTATTAAAGAATGTCGATAAACGATTCATTCTTTTCATTTTCTTTCATGTTACAGGTTTCTGAGTTTGAAGATTCGTTCGTCCACGGAAACTCAAACCACTAGCTTTGTTTCTTGTGTTCGGCTTTGCATTGACAATGTCGATTTTTTTGTTGGAAAATTCTTTTTTGGAACTGTTGGTATTTTCTACAGATTAAAGGTAAAAATAGGTTACATGAATGAAAAGCTAATAATCGCGATTTGTTACAGTGATATGTGTAATTGTTTTTTGCTCTTAACTTATCCGTGGAAAAATATACAATTATCTCACATGTTATGCCACATATATATTAATAATTAACATTTTGCTGTTTCTTAATATTCACTGATCTGTTCAGATTTTCTTGTGAAAAAATAAGAAAAGAATTGCAAATAAGAATGTGAAAATTGATAATAGGAAACACAGTCTCACTTATGGTTATCACAAAACACCGTCTCACTGATGGTTGTCACAAGAAACACAATCTCACTGATGGTTCTCACTAGAAGCACAGTCTCACTGATGGTTGTCACTAGAAACACAGTCTCACTGATGAATATCACTAGAAACACAGTCTCAGTGATAAATATCGCTAGAAACACAGTCTCACTGATGGTTGAAATTAGAAACACAGTCTCACTGATTCTTATCACTAGAAACACAGTCTCACTGATTCTTATCACTAGAACACAGTCTCACTGATGGTTGTCACTAGAAACACAGTCTCACTGATGGTTGTCACTAGAAACACAATCTTACTGATGGTTATCACTAGAAATACAGTTTCACTGATTCTTAACTCTAGAAACACAGTCTCACTGATGGTTTTCACTAGAAACGCAGTCTCACTGATGATTGTCACTAGAAACACAGTCTCACTGATGGTTGTCATTAGAAACACAGTCTCACTGATGATTGTCACTAGAAACACAGTCTCACTGATGATTGTCACTAGAAACACAGTCTCACTGATGATTGTCACTAAAACACAGGGTAACTGAGGTTGTCATTAGAAACACAGTCTCACTGATCATTGTCCATAGAAACACCGTCTTACTGATGATTGTCACTAGAAACACAGTCTCACTGATGATTGTCACTAGAAACACAGTCTCACTGATGGTTATCACTAGAAATACAGTTTCACTGATGGTTATCACTAGAAACACAGTCTCACTGGTTGTTATCACTAGAAACACAGTCTCACTGATGATTGTCACAAGAAACACGGTCTCATTGATGGTTATCACTAGAAACATAGTCTCACATATGGTTATCACTAGAAACACAGTCTCACTGATGAATATCACTAGAAACACAGTCTCACTGATGAATATCGCTAGAAACACAGTCTCACTGATGGTTGAAATTAGAAACACAGTCTCACTGATTCTTATCACTAGAAACACAGTCTCACTGATTCTTATCACTAGAACACAGTCTCATTGATGATTGTCACTAGAAACACAGTCTCACTGATGATTGTCACTAGAAACACAGTCTCACTGATGGTTATCACTAGAAATACAGTTTCACTGATGGTTATCACTAGAAACACAGTCTCACTGGTTTTTATCACTAGAAACACAGTCTCACTGATTGTTCTCACTAGAAACACAGTCTCATTGATTGTTGTCACTAGAAAAACAGTCTAACTGATGGTTATCTCTAGAAACACAGCCTTACTGATTGTTATCACTAGAAGCACAGTCTCACTGATTCTTATTACTAGAAACACAGTCTCACTGATGATTGTCACTAGAAACACAGTCTCAGTGATGGTTGTCAATAGAAACACAGTCTCACTGATGGTGATTCAGTTTAGCTGTAGTTTTGTATTAAATGTTGGAGATGGCAAAACAGTTTTGCTCTGTGGTTTTCTTAGCTTTATTTTGTCTCCAGTTAGTTTACTATTCGTTTGTTGTTTAAATGTAACGCTACTAAAATACCTTGAAAAACGAGTCAGTTTTTATTTTTCTTGGAGATATTGATATATCAGTTTCTTCAATCAATATTTCATTATTCAAAATCTCGCCATCAACTTTTGTTTCGAACTTCATCCAAGATTCATTGTCTGTGTCTGAAGTCGTTTCAATTGCGATATTTTCTTTATATCGAATAGGGTGAACTTTGTTACTATGCATACCACGAAGGATGTTATTAAAGAATGTCGATAAACGATTCATTCTTTTCATTTTCTTCCATGTTACCGGTTTCTGAGTTTGAAGATTCGTTCGTCCACGGAAACTCAAACCATTAGCTTTGTTTCTTGTGTTCGGCTTTGCATTGACAATGTCGATTTTTTTGTTGGAAAATTCTTTTTCGGAACTGTTGGTATTTTCTACAGATTAAAGGTAAAAATAGGTTACATGAATGAAAAGCTAATAATCGCGATTTGTTACAGTGATATGTGTAATTTTTTTTCCTCTTAACTTATCCGTGGAAAAATATACAATTATCTCACATGTCATGCCAGATATATATTAATAATTAACATTTTGCTGTTTCTTAATATTCACTGATCTGTTCAGATTTTCTTGTGAAAAAATAAGAAAAGAATTGCAAATCAGAATGTGAAAATTGATAACTGGAAACACAGTCTCACTTATGGTTATCACTAAAACACAGTCTCACTGATGGTTGTCACTAGAAACACAGTCTCACTGATGGTTCTCACTAGAAACACAGTCTCACTGATGGTTATCACTAGAAACACAGTCTCACTGATGGTTGTCACTAGAAACACAGTCTCACTGATGATTGTCACTAGAAACACAGTCTCACTGATGGTTATCACTAGAAACACAGTCTCACTGATGGTTATCACTAGAAACACAGTCTCACTGATGATTATCACTAGAAACACAGTCTCACTGATGAATATCACTAGAAACACAGTCTCAGTGATGAATATCGCTAGAAACACAGTCTCACTGATGGTTGTCACTAGAAACACAGTCTCACTGATTCTTATCACTAGAAACACAGTCTCACTGATGGTTATCACTAGAACACAGTCTCACTGATGATTGTCACTAGAAACACAGTCTCACTGATGATTGTCACTAGAAACACAGTCTCACTGATGATTGTCACTAGAAACACAGTCTCACTGATTGTTATCACTAGAAACACAGTCTCACTGATTGTTATCACTAGAAACACAGTCTCACTGATGGTTATCACTAGAAACACAGTCTCACTGATGGTTATCACTAGAAACACAGTCTCACTGATTGTTATCACTAGAAACACAGTCTCACTGATGATTGTCACTAGAAACACAGTCTCACTGATGGTTATCACTAGAAACACAGTCTCACTGATGGTTATCACTAGAAACACAGTCTCACTGATGAATATCACTAGAAACACAGTCTCACTGATGATTATCACTAGAAACACAGTCTCACTGATGGTTGTCACTAGAAACACAGTCTCACTGATTCTTATCTCTAGAAACACAGTCTCACTGATTCTTATCACTAGAAGCACAGTCTCACTGATGATTGTCACTAGAAACATAGTTTCACTTATGGTTATCTCTAGAAACACAGTCTCACTGATTGTTATCACTAGAAACACAGTCTCACTGATTGTTGTCACTAGAAACACAGTCTCACTGATGGTTGTCACTAGAAACACAGTCTCACTGATGATTGTCACTAGAAACACAGTCTCACTGATGATTGTCACTAGAAACACAGTCTCACTGATGGTTGTCACTAGAAACACAGTCTCACTGATGGTTGTCACTAGAAACACAGTCTCACTGATGGTTATCACTAGAAACACAGTCTCACTGATTCTTGTCTCTAGAAACACAGTCTCACTGATGGTTGTCACTAGAAACACAGTCTCACTGATGGTTATCACTAGAAACACAGTCTCACTGATTCTTATCACTAGAAACACAGTCTCACTGATGATTGTCACTAGAAACACAGTCTCACTGATGGTTGTCACTAGAAACACAGTCTCACTGATGGTTGTCACTAGAAACACAGTCTCACTGATGGTTATCACTAGAAACACAGTTTCACTGATTCTTAACTCTAGAAACACAGTCTCACTGATGGTTGTCACTAGAAACACAGTCTCACTGATGGTTGTCACTAGAAACACAGTCTCACTGATGGTTGTCACTGGAAACACAGTCTCACTGATGATTGTCACTAGAAACACAGTCTCACTGATGGTTGTCACTAGAAACACAGTCTCACTGATGGTTGTCACTAGAAACACAGTCTCACTGATTTTTGTCACTAGAAACACAGTCTCACTGATGTTGTCACTAGAAACACAGTCTCACTGATGGTTGTCACTAGAAACACAGTCTCACTGATGGTTATCACTAGAAACACAGTCTCACTGATTGTTATCACTAGAAACACAGTCTCACTGATGATTGTCACTAGAAACACAGTCTCACTGATGGTTGTCACTAGAAACACAGTCTCACTGATGGTTGTCACTAGAAACACAGTCTCACTGATGATTGTCACTAGAAACACAGTCTCACTGATGATTATCACTAGAAACACAGTCTCACTGATGGTTGTCACTAGAAACACAGTCTCACTGATTGTTATCACTAGAAACACAGTCTCACTGATTGTTATCACTAGAAACACAGTCTCACTGATGATTGTCACTAGAAACACAGTCTCACTGATGGTTATCACTAGAAACACAGTCTCACTGATTGTTGTCACTAGAAACACAGTCTCACTGATGATTGTCACTAGAAACACAGTCTCACTGATGGTTGTCACTAGAAACACAGTCTCACTGATGATTGTCACTAAAAACACAGTCTCACTGATGATTGTCACTAGAAACACAGTCTCACTGATGGTTGTCACTAGAAACACAGTCTCACTGATGGTTGTCACTAGAAACACAATCTTACTGATGGTTATCACTAGAAATACAGTTTCACTGATTCTTAACTCTAGAAACACAGTCTCAGTGATGGTTGTCACTAGAAACACAATCTTACTGATGGTTATCACTAGAAATACAGTTTCACTGATTCTTAACTCTAGAAACACAGTCTCACTGATGATTGTCACTAAAAACACAGTCTCACTGATGATTGTCACTAGAAGCACAGTCTCAGTGATGGTTGTCACTAGAAACACCGTCTCACTGATGGTTGTCACTAGAAACACAATCTTACTGATGGTTATCACTAGAAATACAGTTTCACTGATTCTTAACTCTAGAAACACAGTCTCACTGATGGTTTTCACTAGAAACACAGTCTCACTGATGGTTGTCACTAGAAACACAGTCTCACTGATGGTTGTCACTAGAAACACAGTCTCACTGATGATTGTCACTAGAAACACAGTCTCACTGATGGTTGTCACTAGAAACACAGTCTCACTGATGGTTGTCACTAGAAACACAGTCTCACTGATGATTATCACTAGAAACACAGTCTCACTGATGATTGTCACTAGAAACACAGTCTCACTGATGGTTGTCACTAGAAACACAGTCTCACTGATGATTGTCACTAGAAACACAGTCTCACTGATGATTGTCACTAGAAACACAGTCTCACTGATGATTGTCACTAGAAACACAGTCTCACTGATGGTTGTCACTAGAAACACAGTCTCACTGATGGTTATCACTAGAAACACAGTCTCACTGGTTGTTATCACTAGAAACACAGTCTCACTGATGGTTATCACTAGAAACACAGTCTCACTGATGGTTATCACTAGAAACACAGTCTCACTGATCTTATCACTAGAAACACAGTCTCACTGATTCTTATCACTAGAAACACAGTCTCACTGATTCTTATCACTAGAAACACAGTCTCACTGATGATTGTCACTAGAAACACAGTCTCACTGATGATTGTCACTAGAAACACAGTCTCACTGATGATTGTCACTAAAACACAGGGTAACTGAAGGTTGTCATTACAAACACAGTCTCACTGATCATTGTCAATAGAAACACAGTCTCACTGATGATTGTCACTAGAAACACAGTCTCACTGATGATTGTCACTAGAAACACAGTCTCACTGATGGTTATCACTAGAAATACAGTTTCACTGATGGTTATCACTAGAAACACAGTCTCACTGGTTTTTATCACTAGAAACACAGTCTCACTGATTGTTATCACTAGAAACACAGTCTCACTGATTGTTGTCACTAGAAACACAGTCTCACTGATGGTTATCACTAGAAACACAGTCTCACTGATTGTTATCACTAGAAACACAGTCTCACTGATGATTGTCACTAGAAACACAGTCTCACTGATGGTTGTCACTAGAAACACAGTCTCACTGATGATTGTCACTAGAAACACAGTCTCACTGATGATTGTCACTAGAAACACAGTCTCACTGATGGTTGTCACTAGAAACACAGTCTCACTGATGGTTATCACTAGAAACACAGTCTCACTGATGGTTATCACTAGAAACACAGTCTCACTGATGGTTATCACTAGAAACACAGTCTCACTGATGGTTATCACTAGAAACACAGTCTCACTGATGGTTTGTCACTAGAAACACAGTCTCACTGATGGTTATCACTAGAAACACAGTCTCACTGATCTTATCACTAGAAACACAGTCTCACTGATGATTGTCACTAGAAACACAGTCTCACTGATGATTGTCACTAGAAACACAGTCTCACTGATGATTGTCACTAAAAACACAGGGTAACTGAAGGTTGTCATTACAAACACAGTCTCACTGATCATTGTCAATAGAAACACCGTCTTACTGATGATTGTCACTAGAAACACAGTCTCACTGATGATTGTCACTAGAAACACAGTCTCACTGATGGTTATCACTAGAAATACAGTTTCACTGATGGTTATCACTAGAAACACAGTCTCACTGATTGTTTATCACTAGAAACACAGTCTCACTGATTGATTCTCACTAGAAACACAGTCTCACTGATTGTTGTCACTAGAAACACAGTCTCACTGATGGTTATCTCTAGAAACACAGTCTCACTGATTGTTATCACTAGAAGCACAGTCTCACTGATTCTTATTACTAGAAACACAGTCTCACTGATGGTTGTCACTAGAAACACAGTCTCACTGATGGTTGTCACTAGAAACACAGTCTCACTGATGATTGTCACTAGAAACACAGTCTCACTGATGATTGTCACTAAAAACACAGTCTCACTGATGATTGTCACTAGAAACACAGTCTCACTGATGGTTGTCACTAGAAACACAGTCTCACTGATGGTTGTCACTAGAAACACAGTCTCACTGATGGTTGTCACTAGAAACACAGTCTCACTGATGATTGTCACTAGAAACACAGTGTAACTGATGGTTGTCATTAGAAACACAGTCTCACTGATGATTGTCACTAGAAACACAGTCTCACTGATGATTGTCACTAGAAACACAGTCTCACTGATGCTTGTCACTAGAAACACAGTCTCACTGATGGTTGTCACTAGAAACACAGTCTCACTGATGGTTTTCACTAGAAACACAGTCTCACTGATGATTGTCACTAGAAACACAGTGTAACTGATGGTTGTCATTAGAAACACAGTCTCACTGATTATTGTCACTAGAAACACAGTGTAACTGATGGTTGTCATTAGAAACACAATCTCATTGATGATTGTCACTAGAAACACAGTCTCACTGATGGTTGTCATTAGAAACACAATCTCATTGATGATTGTCACTAGAAACACAGTCTCACTGATGATTGTCACTAAAAACACAGGGTAACTGAAGGTTGTCATTACAAACACAGTCTCACTGATCATTGTCAATAGAAACACCGTCTTACTGAGGATTGTCACTAGAAACACAGTCTCACTGATGATTGTCACTAGAAACACAGTCTCACTGATGGTTATCACTAGAAATACAGTTTCACTGATGGTTATCACTAGAAACACAGTCTCATTGATTGTTATCACTAGAAACATAGTCTCACTGATGATTGTCACTAGAAACACAGTGTAACTGATGGTTGTCATTAGAAACACAGTGTAATTGATGATTGTTACTAGAAACACAGTGTAACTGATGGTTGTCATTAGAAACACAATCTCACTGATGATTGTCACTAGAAACACAGTCTCACTGATGATTGTCATTAGAAACACAGTCTCACTGATGATTGTCACTAGAAGCACAGTCTCACTGATGCTTGTCACTAGAAACACAATCTCACTGATGGTTATCACCAAAAACAACATCTCTCTGATTGTTGTCACTAGAAACACAGGTAGTGATGCCAACTGTCGTTTGAAAGCCAGATCTGGATTAGCCATGAACAACCGACCCCTCTTCAAAGAGTTTTTGCAAACAAATGTCAATAAGTTAATCGAGTGGAACGTTTCTGAATAAATAATTTATATGAAAACTAAACACTAAACAGTCATAACAAAGGTGTATATCTTTTACCTCTTTCACAAGTGAAAATGAGTACAGGATGGTAAATTCATTAAATATTATTGGTTTAAGAACAGGTACAAGGAATCTGGCTGTTTTATTACTGTGCGTTCTGATTGCAGAAGGTGTAGGACATAATGAGTGATTCTGTTCATGAACCTTGAATGGGAATGTCTGTTGGTGTTTGGGTAATGAAAGTTCATACTCTGGAGGGTCAGGTTCTCTGTGACCTCTTTCTCCTCCCCTTACTTATGTTCTTGTCGGATTGGTATTTATAATTGTAGAACTGAATATTATTTTGATCCTTTTCAGGGCAATGCCCATGTATTGTGTCTCGTATACTGTGATTATTTTATTCTATCAGCAGAATGTCAAGTTTGTTGGTAGCATTTTTTTATTCTTTAATACATATACATATATATATATATATATTATATTTATTTTTATATTTAAAATATAAGTTAACTTGGGAGAGGTATTTAGGACTAGCTTCATCATGTATGAGGTACCTACCTAGTTCGCATATTAATTCGTTGTTCATCCAATTCTTATTAAAGTACATTATTGTACGATGTAGGAATCTATCTGGTATCGTTGGTATGTTCGACTATTTGGGAATGAACTGAGATGATATAGTTCTTGGAACTCTGTATGGAGTTGTGAGGAGTGTGTTTTGGATTGTTTGTAGTTTGGTTTCACTTATTTTATTGCTTACAGTTATCCATGCTGGAGCTGCATAATCTGTTACAGGTCTAATATATGTTTTATAGATATTTAGTATGTTATCTGCAGATGCTCCACTGTTTTTACCAGTTAGACTCCTAGCATAGTTAGTTCTTCGCCAGACTTTATTTTTAATTTTGTTCACATGATTGATCTAAGTTCGTTTTGAATCCTAGGTCAGACCTAAACATTTTGCCGATGGGGTAATCTGGTTTAGTGTGCCATTCATATATAATTCTGGCTATTGTTTTTTGTGTTTTGTCAATTTCGTAAAAACTACAAGTTGTGTTTTTGCTGTTGATTTTCATTCTATATTTTTGACAGTATTCACTTGTTCTGTTTAGTTGCGGTTGTATGTTAGTGGCTGCTATCGTGGGTGTTGTGGCACTTTTCCACACTACCACATCATCTGAGAACTGTGAAGAAAATCCATGGTTCGGATCCCTCAGTGACATATTGTTTTCATACATGATGAACAGTATAGGGCTAACCACCCCTACCTGAGTGACAAACCCTTATGGAAAACAACTGTTGTAACACAGAACAAAAATAGGAAAAATAACTTTCCTTCTTAGCACACTTGTGATATGAAATTATTTATATAAAACTTAGTTTTAAAGATTTTAGTGCAAATTGTTCAGTTGTTGTTGTTTTGAATTAAACACAAAGCTACACAATGGGCTATCTGTGCTCTGCCCACTACGGTTATCGAAACCCGGCTTTTCGCGAGGTATACCTGCAGAGATATCTGTGAGCCACTGGGTGGCCAAATTGTTCAGAATGTAATCTAATCACCACATTATTTAAATTGTAGAACCAGCCTCTTGAAAATAAGGTTTTTATCTCTGGGACAACAATACTTCTTTACCCTTGGTCTCAACTATTAATGGTGATTTTTTATTTTTAACATAAAATATTCTTGATGCTGAGGTATCCACGTTTTATTTCACAAAGTTTCAAAATGACTTACACAAGTTTGACTCAACCAATCAGAAGACAGTGAGAATAGTTATCAGGTTGTAAACAGAAACAAGCAAAAGTGTAGCTGTTTATTATTAGAATAATAACAAAAGATAATGCAGGTAAAACATATATGGAATTACTCTCAAAGCATGGAATTATAAGGGGTATCTTTAATAGTGGGATACCGTCTTGTAGAAATTTGTTCTTTTTCTGGTTATTTATATGTCAAGCTACACTTTGTCCAACAATGTGACATATATGTATGTAACATTGTTAAATCATGATTCTTTAACTATTTAGTGTTTGTAACTTCGTGTTTATTACTCGATAGCTAAGATTTATGTTTTTACATGAATATTCGACACAGCGTGCTGAAGGTGAAATCAACGAATGCAGTTGTTTATAGTTATAATTAGATATTTGACTGCTGTTGTGTTAGGTATCGTTGTTTTGTAAACCGTTATCCATTGTAGTGGTTTAGGTGAGAACAATTGTATACATGTGTGTTTGTGTTATCACCACCAATATTTGTTGAAACGTCTGTAAAATTTTACACTTCTCCTTCCAAGTAAGAACTTTCACAGAAAGTGTTGTGCAGAAACCGGTCATTTAATGTTGAAACAGAATAAGATGAACGTGAAAATGTAATAAATGATTGAAAATTACGGAGTTTTAGACCAGAGCAAATGTCTCAGTTTCTAAACATGGGAAAAGAACAGCTAGTTATGTATTTATCAATTTATTATTTAGCTTACAATAGAGAGAAAAAAACTGATAAGCTGAAATCATTTCATAGAATATCCATGACTAGAGACTTGTTATACAACATTATTTACACTTTTCTATTATATATTTGTTTCGTCTGATGAGATATAAATATATTTATCTGAGTATCCAATAACTGAATAATTTTGACTGTATTTTGATACACTTGAATGTCATTGTGTTAAAAGTTTTTGAAATTGTGATTTCATAATTTCCAAATTTGAAGAGCAATTTTGTTGTTTGAAAATGTTTTCGTGTTTTATATCTATTAAAGTTTTTTTTTCAAATATATAAAAAACAAACTGTTCTTTCAAAGTTTATGAACACTAAAAGTGAGTGTTTTTATTAGAAGATTAATTTTTGTTGTAGTTTTGTGTCCCTGATGTTTCAGTATGAGATAGAAACTCATTCCTCTGACTCTTTTATGA
Source organism: Tachypleus tridentatus (assembly GCF_004210375.1). Lineage (NCBI taxonomy): Eukaryota > Metazoa > Arthropoda > Merostomata > Xiphosura > Limulidae > Tachypleus > Tachypleus tridentatus. The sequence continues at coordinate 15,906,512 of NC_134826.1, forward strand.
ATTTGATAAACGTTTTTCTCCAGACAATCTATGTAATTTGAAGTCCTAGGTTTTTAATTTTTATAAATAATAATAATAATAATGATTCATCTGAAAGTTAAGGTTCTTACGTCAAGTTTGTAAGATGATAACTTTTCAATGTTCTGTGATCTTATAAAATGCATTCTACTCAGTATATTCGTGTTCACTGTTCAGTGATAATGTTTGTGAAAAATCACTTTTCTAACAACCAGAAGTTTTTTTGATTAGATATTTTAAACAGCACATCCTTCGTATACATTAATGATATATTTTCAGGTATTGGTAGTTCAGACGATAAACTTGGGACAACCTGTTAAAGAAACAGAATAACAACTGATCAAAAAATCACATGATGCTTGCACTTTGTGGCACATGTTGAAACTAATTAGCATATACATACATATTTTTATTGAGATATCTTTTTTTGTCCCACATTGAAATTTTAGGGTGTGATTTATAGTATGGCATGGATGCTGCATCTCTGGTTATTGCAGAAAAGTACATAAATGCCTTCAATATATTAGCTAAAACAAGAAATACATTGTTACTTCCAATTAACATAGGAGATATATCAAGTATGGTTATTCAAGTAAGTAAATGGATTTTATTACTTAGAGTGTTTTTATCAAAATCTTGTCTGCCAAATATATCTCTCTCTCAGAACTTGTACCATGTGTGTTATTTGCGTAAAGAAAATACAACTGGACCCACAATAAAAATATATATTAAAGTCCATGAAGTCATTTAATTTCTCAGATATTTGAGTGTTTCAAGTTTTATTAGAATGTGGATTGTAGAGCATAAACTACACTAAAATAATAGTTTTACGTAGTTTTTTACAGCCCGATTCTTGGCAAAAATGTAATTTTGTGAACATTTTGTCTTCTAAAGACTAGAAATTAAAATCATAAGTAAAAATTAATAATGCATTATAATAGAGAAAATTTTAACTTGAATAATTTATTTATCTTTTCGAGATTTTAAAACAGTTTTTGTAAATGGTCAAAGTGTTAGAAAACAGTCACATTGGAAAAGTCAAAACATGCTGTAATTATCTCTTTCCGTTGAATTTGTCTCACATGAAATAAAAGTTATGCAGTTATATGTTTTTCTCATTAAAATGGCAAAAAATAATACTGAATTATTTATTCAAGTTTCAAGAAATAAAAGTTATGCAGTTATATGTTTTTCTCATTAAAATGGCAAAAAATAATACTGAATTATTTATTCAAGTTTCTAGTTTTCAATTAATCGTAATAAATGCCAATAGCAAAATGTTCTCCATTTCTTTATAGTATAAAATTTTCAAGTAAACTTGGTCGTAAGTCACAAGTGTCTAACTGAGGGTTATCACTATAAACACAGTCTCACTGATGGTTGTCACTTGAAGCACAGGCTCATTGATGGTTCTCACTGGAAGCACAGTCTCACTGATGGTTATCACTAGAAGCACATTCTCACTGATGGTTGTCACCATAAACACAGTCTCACTGATGGTTGTCACCATAAACACAGTCTCACTGATGGTTATCACCAGAATCACTGTCTCACTGATGATTATCACTAGAAACACAGTGTTTGTGATGGTTGTCACTAAAAACACCATCTCACCGATGGTTATCACTAGAAGCACAGTCTCTCTGATGTTTATCACTGGAAACACAGTCTCACTGATGGTTATCACTGAAACACAGTCTCAATGATGGTTATCACTGGAAACACAGTCTCACTGATGGTTATCACAAGAAAAAGTCTCACTGATTGTTGTCATTATAAACACAGTCTCACTGATGGTAATTCGGTTTAGCTGTATGTTTCTATTAAATGTTGATGATGGACAAAACAGTTTTGCTCTGTTGTTTTCTGAGCTTTATTTTGTCTTCAGTCAGTTTACCAGTCGTTTGTTGTTTAAATGTAATGTTACTAAAATACCTGGAAAAACGAGTCATACTTTTTATTTTTCCTGGAGATATTGATATCTCAGTTTGTTCAATCATTATTTCTTTATTAAAAATCTCGCCATTAACTTTTGTATCGTCTGTCTCTGAAGTCGTTTCGATCTTTTCTTTGGATCGAATAGGGTGTACCTTGTTATTATTCATTCTACGAAGGATGTTACTGAAGAATGTCGATAAACGATTCATTCTTTTTATTTTTTTTGATCTCACAGGTTTATTAGTTTCCAGGTTCGTTTGTCCACCGAAACTTAAACCACTAGCTTTGTTTTTTGTGTTCGGCTTTGCATTGAGAATGTCAATTTTGTTGTTGGAAAATTCTCTTTTGGAACTGTTGGTCTTTTCTACAGATTAAAGGTAAAAATAAGTAACATAAATTAAAAGCTGATAATCGCGATTTGTTACAGTGATATGTGTAATTGTTTTTTGCTCTTAACTTATCCGTGGTAAAATATACAATTATCTCATATGTTATGCCACATATATATTAATAACTAACATTTTGCTGTTTATTAATATTCACTGATTTGTTCTGATTTACTTGTGAAAAAGTAACAAAAGAATTGCAAATAAGAATGTGAAAATTGATTTCTGGAAACACAGTCTCACTGATTGTTGTCACTAGAAACACAGTCTCGCTGATTGTTATCACTAGAAACACAGTCTGACTGATGATTGTCACTAGAAACACAGTCTCACTGATTGTTATCACTAGAAACACAGTCTCACTGATTTTTATCACTAGAAACACAGTCTCACTGATGGTTTTCACTAGAAACACTGTAACTGATGATTGTCACTAGAAACACAGTCTCACTGATTGTTATCACTAGAAACACAGTCTCACTGATGATTGTCACAAGAAACAGTCTCACTGATTGTTATCACTAGAAACACAGTCTCACTTATTGTTATCACTAGAAACACAGTCTCACTGATGGTTCAGTAATAATATGGAGATTTAGGATAGTATAAACCAGATTTCGATACTTCACAGCGTTCCAGTGGCATGACTGCGGATTTACAACGCTAGAAATCGGGTTCAGATACCAGTGGTAATTAATGCAGAAATAGGTCCTTTGTAGCATTATGATTAACTTCAAACAAATGATACGATGCTCAATGTGCAGTAACGTTTTAGACACCTACTTTACATTTACCTTCTGTAGTCAATTAAAGATGACATCACGAGCTAAACAACAGTTAAGTTGGAGAAACACTGTTTTATTAACTTCTTTCCGCGCATTAAATACTCACAATAAATTATTTTTCTCGTTAAATGTTTAAATGATTGTTTTGAGATTTATGATAATAAGAATTTGATGACAGAAAAACATCTTGAACTTACTTGAATGATGTATAACTGTATCATTTACTTTTAACAACCAATTATTGTGTCAAATTTTTCGTATTTTACGAAAAAAATATGTAAATTTAAGTATAATATTTGAATTTTAATTATTAAATATTTACAGGAAAATTTGAATTATTGTCCTTTTTTGAATTTCGCGCAACGTTACTCGAGGGCTCTCTACGCTAGCTGTTCCTAATTTAGCAGTGTAAGACTGAAGGAAAGGCAGCTAGTTATCACCACCCACCGCCAACTCTTGGGTTACTCTTTCGCCAACGAATAGTGGAATTGACCGTCACATAATATTACTCTAATATTAGCTAAAACGGCGAGCATGTTTGTTGCGACCGGGATTCGAACCCGCGGCCCTCGAATTACGAGTCGCACGCCTTAACACCTCTGGCCATGCCGGACCGTAATTGTGCTTAGAAAGTTTAATTATCCATTATTTATCTAGTAGAAGTTATTGTGACATTATACACGGTACTTGTCTCTGCTGTGTTTACCTGAATATTGATGAACGTCTCTGTTGTTAAGTTCGCTTTCTGTTGAAGAATCTTCTATTAGTCTAAAAATGTACGGACGGTGCGAAGTAGGATGTTTCCTAAAAAACACAAATAATTTAGATGATTCATACTCACTAAAAAGTTGAATCGTAATAACGTTTTGTGACAAAACAGCTGGGTCAGGGACCCCAAAGTTCAGGCATATCTAACCCTAATTTAGAAATGGTTATCACAGGAGGGGGTAACAAATCAACAACACCTTTCACCCACTCGATGACTATCGAAACCCATTAATCAGTCCGAGCAGCATGAGAGTTGTCTGTTTTCCTTCTACTCTATCGATTTGAAAACTGGTAACAAGGGAGCAAAAATAATTTTACTCCATCATAAACTTGTAATTATCCTTTTAGAACTTAAATAATTTTTCGACGTTTATTAATGAATACGAACGTGCATAATTTTGCTACGGAGCGAATACACACATATACAGAAGTTTGTGCACAGTACATGAGGTGATGTTCAATATACAAACCGTAAAGTTACAAGTATACGGCCCCCCGATAGTACAGCGGTATATCTACTGATTTACAACGCTAAAATCAGGGTTTCGATTCCCCTCGGTGGGCTCAGCAAATAGCCCAATGTGGCTTTGCTATAAGAAAACTCAAACACAATACAAGTATACGTTAACGAACACATAGGTTAGCACAAAAGCCATGTACATCCTTGTGCAAATTAATTGAAACAAATGGTCATTTTACAATATTTTCAATATGGCGGCCAGTGTAGGCTCGCTGGACCCGCTGATTTCCTTTAATAGTCATTTTTTGACACAGACGGCGTCATTAGCTGCATTTTGCAGTACGGTCGATCTATTTTTGGGATATATGACATTTTGAGGAATATTACGTCATTCGAAATTGCGTTAGAAGGGCAATGAGACCAGTCAAAACAACTTCTTTACCAGCTCAATGAAGAAAAAACGGTATCAGTGGGTTCTGAAATACAAGAACTGGACACAAGAACAATGGAGAAAATGTTATTCAGTGACGAGACTCATTTCTTTGTACAGGGTCAAAGATGGCTGCATGTTCGCAGATCTCCAGGTGAGAAACTTCCAGAATCTCACATCAAGCAGTTCGTAACACATCCCTTGAAGAATATGTTTTGGGACTTTGTCAGCTACTATGGCGTCGGAGGCTTACATATCGTAGAAGGTATGATGCGAGGACCACAGTACATCGAAGTTTTGCAGAGAAGAGTCGTTCCAGAATTGAAAAAAGAGATTTCCAGATGGATCTGGCATTTTTCAGCAAGATCTGGCTCCGTGCCACACATTGACACTTGTGAATAATTTTATGACTACAACGCGAATAAAGGTGCTGGACTGGCCTGGAAACTCTCTGGGCTTAAATTCTATTGAAAATGTTTAGGCGATTTGTAAAGAAAGACTTCGGGGAAAAGACTGTACTACGAAAGATAAACTAATTCAGGTGTGGTACCACGATCCAAATATTGCAGTCAACTCGTGGACTCGATGCCAAAGCGGATTAATGATCATCTGAAAAATAAAGGCGGTCATATCATGTATTACTTTATGAGTAATTTTTGGATTCTGAGAAATAAAACGCAAAAAAATCGAAAAAAAAATCGTAATTTTCCGTCTTGTTTTAATTAATTTGCACAAGGGTGAATATACCTCAGGGAACAATACGCAACGTATACAGAACGGTTTCCATTTGGTAAAATGTTATAACTCACGTGTGTATAAGATGTTTCGACAAGATATATCCGTTCTATAGTTACATATATCAACTGCTTTAAAATTAAAGGGTATCCACTCTGTTCCATAAAATATGTGTAATCGAACTTTTGAAAATGGCGCTTGGAGGTTGTCCTCGTGCACCAGATACAATGTACCTTTAGTACTGTATATAATATTTCACGGAAATTGTAAAGACGAGCTCTCATCAAACAATGCGTCATGAGACAGATATCACAGTGTTGTGAGTCTCAAAAATTGTTTCAGTTAATAAAACATACTTTATAACTTCCTATATCTATATAGGTATAATATTACTGTCTCTTGTGTGTCCATGTAATTACTTCGCACGATGTGAATGGATATTCACTAAAATTCTTACGGAAACTCATTAGGTCCATGAGCGATAGATACAAAGTGTGAGTCTTGAGGTTTTTATGAGCATTTTTGGGTTATGAACCCTGTTTCACTTCCTGTAGATGGAGCTTGATATATAGGATAACATTTCTCACTATATGGTTTGTATAATGTTTATAGACACTGTAATCTCTAGTTAAAGTATATTAGTTGCTAAAGGTTAGGCTCACAAGAGTTTAATAAGCTGCCGATAATATACACACACTAGTGTAAAAAAGTTGTCCAATAGAGCGGGGAACCAAAGCGAACCAAATCTGAATCCTACAATATACATTTGCAAGTTTGCCATCCGTAAACCGATAGAAGAAAAATAAAGAACCTTTTAATTTTGAGAAACCAAAGTCTACCATGAACATCTACATCAGCCAAAGAGTGTCTTCCCAGACTTCACTTGTCACATCTGTTGTATTATTACAATCGTTCTATTGAAATTACGTTTCTTGTAAATATTCGTACATCGTTAGAAAATATTTATTAAAAATAAAATATCTCTTGAGATTTGGTGGGTTTTTTTAAGTCTATAAAATGCTAACTCTGCCAGCTAATGGTTTAAAAAACAACAACAACCGAAACACTGAGTGGAACAAGAAAAGGAAAAATCAAACAAACAAACATAATGTGTCGTGGTAGTTCTGGACGATCACTAAAGTTTTCTACATGTTTCTCAGCATATGAACAGGGACGTAAAGAAATAAAAGTTTGTAAAATGTATGAAATAATTGAAGTGTAAAAATAAAAACTAGTGTAAAAAAAAAAATCAATGAAATGAGATGAGAGAGAAGGACCATGAATACAGTGAATAACTTATTCAAACAAAACGAAGCAAAAATCACGTGGATGGGATGTTACTTTGAAACAGTCTGAAAATATATCAGACAGTAACAAGTATACCATGCAACAGCTACCTAGAAACTACAGAGACATTCTGTAAGGTTACCCAAACTAGAAGTAAGAAAATGGTAATCAGATGCCTTTAACATTAAAGATGCCGTGTACGGTTACCGAAGTTAAGTGTTAAAGATAGATCCAACAGCCAACTGAAACATCATTTCAACCACAAGAAGTTTCCGAAAAGTTTGGAGTCTGACCTACAGTGGCTTTAGTTTCTAATAATTTGTGTTTGAAGAAGGCTGGTTGTTTGTTGAGTATTAATTACGTATGTAGAGGCAAATCATCAATAAATGATGATAAAAAATAATTGTCATAGGTTTGTTATTTGATTCGCTGTGTATTTAATCTGGTTGAATTTGAGGGTAATCCTTTATAAGGAAACTTGTTACATAACATCGAAGATGCTTGTGTCACCACCAATGGGTTCATCCAGGTGGCTGCACCCATTAGAGGATTCTACTGTTGGATGCCAACAAGAACTAAATGGCATTACGCCATACAAGACAGATGAACCCATAACAGGCCACCGTTTAGGATGAACAGTGAAAGTAACGTCATGGTTCCAGTCTCCTGATGGATGTAACATTATCCAAGAAAGTTGTGCCAATTGATATTGGGATCAGATGGAAGTGACGTTATGTTACTCACTGTTGCTTCACCACACTTTCGAAATGTCATGGGATAGAATGAAAGTCCAACCAAAATTATAAGTAAAATAGAAATAGTCTGATATCATAAAAATTAACAGTAATACCTGTCATCTCTTGACGTGCCCTTGTCTGATCAAAGTATAAAACTTGTCTGTCATACGTTACAAAGTAGTTATGTCTCCAAAGTGCATATCCTGGAATTCAAAGCACAAACACGTTATACAAGTACCATCATATTTTACGAAGCCTTAGGATGGTTCAGTGAAAGTTCCTACGAGGATAATCGTCATATCCTTGTCTACCCAGTGTCCAAGAAATGTGTACATCTGGAATTGTCGTTACAAATTACAGGAAGGCGTAAATGAAAATTTGAAACCCAATTTCAATGATGTGCAATACTGCTTCAAATAATAGTGGATTCTGTCCGGTTGCTCTGGCACTGCAGTTCATGCCATGCAGACAAATTATTATTGTATTTGGGGTGCACTTGCAGCTGTTTGCTATGTGACGTTATCAAAATATGGTTAACTTCCAGGGTTCTTTCATTTGTGACATAGCTGTATACGTTTCGGGTATTTAACTTTCTTTCTTTAATAACATATTTTAAGTTTGAATAAACCATGAGTGATAAGAGTTCAAAGAGTCCTTCTTCATCTTGCTTTTAGTTTAGAAAGTTTTTGGTAATATCACATGGAACAAAATATTTGTTTTATTATTTCATTAGCTCGATTCACTTAAACTACTGCTGTAAAAGGAAGAAAAGCTGAGAACCTAAATATAGTCGAAGAATGAGAAGTGGCATATCATTTTGAGTTATTGGTTTTGGGTTGCTGTTTTTCTTCGTTACACTTCCAGTTAGCTCTAAATAGACTCCAGTCTAACCTTATTTAACACTGCCTCTATCTGTAGTAGTGCTCCACGCTAGCACAGCGGTATGTTTACGGATTTACAACGCTAAAATCAAGGGGTTCGACTCTCCTCAGTGGACTCAGCAGATAGCCCGATGTGGCTTTGCGATAAAAAACACACGCACGTATCTGCAGTAAAGAAAATTCTCTTTTCTTGTTTCCTTTCTTGAGAAACGTCATTGACCAATAAGACAACAATTTAGCTTTAGTGGATTTTTGGCTGCTCCAAGTCAATGGATCGAAATTGTTGACAACTATTTCATAGACTCTCGATAAAATTGTGATTCTTATTCAAAATAATTCTTTGTATTACAAATAATAAAGAAAGCCATTATGTTCAAAGGACGTAGCAAACTGTGGCTGTGAATGTAATTGGTTTTTTCTTTGGGTGAAATAGAGAAAAAGGAAAAAAAAGGTTTTACACAAATAAGGATGTACAGCTGAATTAAGGAAAGTCCAGCATGTGTTTAATGGAGCGAGATGTAAAAAAGAAAAGATGCAATTTTTTATGCTGTATTCAACATGCTGATAAAGAGACTGAAGATTTTAAACTAATATTTCATAACAAAGGATATGATATCGTGTCAACAATTGTTAATATTAATGGTACTGGTATCACTGAATAGTTCAAAAATGGTTGGAGTAAACGACCTGAAAACGGTATAACAGATAATATTAAAATGTTAAACAAAAGCATTGGCGACAATTTTTAAAGAATTGGAACCTGGAAAGATGAGGAAATACTCGAACCTATATGATATTTCTTTTGATCCAAAGCTTCATCTGGCTATTACCCCCTGACAATGAAGGCCGAAAGAGTACTGTAATATTGATATTATGAACTTCAAAGGAAATACAATTTAATTATTTAAAGATTTTAGAATTGATCGTAGTTGAGTAAATGTTTTCCTTCAAAAAACAAATGAAATCAAAATATTATACACAAATTACGATGAGAGGAAATCAAAGTGAGTGTGTGATATTTTGACTTGATACAATACCTTACAAATGTATTGCAAGTAAAACTGTTTATTATCACTGCCAACTTACCGCTGCACCATCGGGAGACGGTATTTAAGTTGTCACATCTCCTTTTATTGTGAAATTGTTTTCATTAGTGCATTCGTTTTGTATGGCTTCCACAATCGAATCCTAAAATCGATTTTATTACGATCATATTCCAAGATGAAAAATGTTACGGCAGATGTTAAAAATAATTAAATAATAAAATAAAAATAAAGTAGAATAAATGGAATTAAAATTAAAAGTGAGAAGTTTGAATAGATATACATATAGATTAAAATAAAGGGGTCTGACTTGAAGGGAAATATTCCTAGAAACTGGTTGTGTGTGTGATGGGGGAGTGCCTTTGGAAAACCTACTTTCATTGGTCAATCACCCGATTATTCTGCGTGTTACTACCCAAACTCTACTTTAAATGGGAAGGAAAAATAAATTACTGGAAGGGGCTTCACTCGGTCCTAACTAGTGAAAGTAGGTTTTTTCGGGGCACTTTCTCCACCTAAAATTTGAGGCATTGGATCTGTAAATCCCAACTAGGGCACCTTGAGTCATCTGCCCTTCTCGACTCTGAATGGGCCGGTTTGGATCGGTACTTTGTTTTGGGTGCTGTCTGCTTACTTTTTACTGTAACAACAGGTTAACACAACGTTCGTGCCTTTGCCTTCACTTTTCCTACTTTACTTGAATTTATCATCATATTCACATGGACAACATTCGGGCCTATACAAACGTCAGCCACTCAGTATAAAATGTAAACATTTTACCTAGTGTGGGATGAAGAAGGAAAGTTAGTGGATTCCATAGATGTTTCCCTTTACACACAAGTATTTGTATTATCTCGAAATTCGAGGCTAAATGAAAATTTCTCCTCGAGAATGTCGCCTTGTCTCCTTCGCTTCGAGTCCCTCACGAACCCGGTAAGCTTGAAGAACCGGTGGAGTTGTTTTCTCGGGACTTATTGATAAGCTATGCTTTATCAGTTGTGTTAGTCGTTTGTTTTCTTCTTTTCCCGAAAACTTTTTTCAGCTAAATAAATATTTTTCAAATCTTATTTTAATTCACTGCTCGAGAGAAAGTCAGCTTAAACGTTGAGTAAGGATAGTTTATAGAATTCTGTTGTCAAGTGTTCTACATGTAGTTAGTTGCTAAGCGAATTATATTGTTGAACGTATTAAGTGAAATATTATTTTCGGGTGTAATATTCAGATTGTTGTCGAGTTGTAGACAAAATATGTAAATATCTAATATATATTGTTGATTGGCATTATGTACAAGTTTATTTTAAAGTTGTTGTTTTTTTTTTCGTGTCTTAATTTTAATTTCGCATGAAGCTACACGAGGGCTCTTTGTGGAATGACAGCTAGTTATCACCACTTACTGTCAGCTCTAGGGCTACTCTTGACCTTTACTTTAAAACGTCTCTATGGCTGAAAGAGCGACCCTATTTGATGACGTGGATTCGAATTCGAGCCCTTCAGATTACGAGTCGACTGCCTCAACCACCTGGCTCTGCTGGGCCTTTAAGTTATATTTGCACGTGTGTAAAAATGTTACACTCGTTTTGTATTTTGAGATAGAAAGCAGTGTTTTTCGCTTTTTTCTAACGATTCTTCGGCATTTTGGTTTTTGCTCGTTTGTTGTTTAGCGCATGAGCTGTCTGTGCTAAGTCCGCCACGGTTATCGAAAAATCATTTTTAGCGTTAATTAGCGTTCATACTTACACCTGTTTCACTGTCGACCTTCACTGATATAGTGTCTTTTGAACAACTTTATGTGCATAGGAAAATACAAATGTTAAAAAATGTTATATTCCTTTGTCGTTTTCAAATATAACTATGTTTTTTGTTTTGTTTTCATGACAGTTCATTGGCGTCCAATGTTACCTGCACGAACTTATATGTACAATATACAAAAGAAACGAAACGATGAAAAAAACGAAAGAAACCACTCGTGGAAAGGTGATGTCATAACAGAAACTTGCACTTCTGCAAAAGTGTACACAATGTGATATGATAAGTAAAATGAGAGAATTTTATATAGAAAAGGAAGAAAGTTTGATAACAAAGGAACAGGAAAAGAAGAAACACATCTTCGCAGAACTGAGGTCAAGACTCAATCACATAATGCTATTTTTAGAAGCATAATATTACTATAATATTTGTATGTGTAAATTATCTTGAACGTTACATTAACCGAGATTTCTGAGCGATCAGTGGTCAGTGTTTAATTTTTATTAACCGGTAAACTTTCTTTCAGGAACCTTGTAACGTCACAAACAAGTTGTTCGTTAGCCCGGGTTGTTTAAGCTTGCGCTGTTGTTCTGTCTAATCACAGAAACAGTATGTTATTACGTGAGTACTTTGTTTTTTCGCTGTTCACTTCGTACAGGGGGGACACTTTGGGTCAAACACGTAGAACTCGAGGTGTGTGGCAACCTAGCAACATCCTTAAAATGTAACACTCTTTAAAAAATCGATATAATTTCATCCCACGTTTCAGCAGCGATTTCTTATATCATATCGACGAAGTGCAGGACCAGGAGTTAAAATGGCTTCCTCATCACGACTGAAGAATCTCTATTCAGTCACAATATTTTGGATTTTGTGGTTAAGCCTAAAGTGTATGTTACATCCCGTTTCCGCTGAAATAAAGCTTCCGTTACTAATGCCTGATGTTCAGCCTAAAGTGGTAAGTATTCTGTTTAAGTACGTAGCTTGAAGTTTTGTACATATACTACCATATGGTAGGAAAGTATTTTGTTAAGACGAAAATACTTAGCTTGTATAAGTATGGCTAGTGGCTAGTCATCACAACCCACCACCAAATCTAGGGCTACACGAGGATTATCTGCTCTAGTCATTCCTAGTTTAGAAGTGTAAGACAAGAGGGAAAGGAGCTAGTCATCACAACCCACCACCAACTCTAAGGCTACCTGAGGGCTATCAGCACTAGTCATCCCTAGTTAACAGTGTAAGACTAGAAGGAAGGCAGCTAGTCATCACAACCCACCACCAACTCTAGGGCTACATGAGGGCTATCTGCACTAGTCATCCCTAGTTTATCAGTGTAAGACTAGAAGGAAGGCAGCTAGTCATCACATCCCACCACCAACTCTAGGGCTACACGAGGACTATCTGCCCTAGTCATCCCTAGTTTAGCAGTGTGAGACAAGAGGGAAGGCAGCTAATCATCACCACCAACTCTTGGGCTACTCTTTTACCAAAGAGTAATGGGATTGATCGTCACATTATAACCTTCTTTTAAAACAAGATCAAGAAGAAATAAAATACACAAATAAAAGAATACCAGGAAGATATTTATTGAAATTTAAAAGAAGTTCAGGAGGTGAGAGATGGAAATTCCAGAGAAGAATTAAAAGGCAAAGAAATGATATGTAAATATGAAGAAAAACATAAATCTTATTGAATACTCAATCAATGAAGGTATTGGAGATGTATAGTGGGATTATAAGGAGATTAAAGAAATACTAAAAGGATGTAAAGACAGAATTAAAAAAGTAGAAAAGTAAATGAACAAAGTGAAAAGTGAAGTGCAAACCATCTATAATGTGTAGAAAAATTATAAGAAGATCACTGAGATAGAAATGAACATTAATGACAGAATGAAACATGTGGAAAATGAGTTGATAAATGCAAAGATCAAACCAGCCACACCTCTTTTTGTTTTGTTTTTTACATCTCCACAAGAATTCCAACATAAAACACTATTTACTATCTCATATAGAATAGAAACTCCTACTTTTTGTACTCCTGTTTCTTCTATTGCTGTATAATCTTTGGCCAAAGAACCTTCTTGGAATACAACTGCCGTTACAATATTAAAATAAGTTCCACAATTTATTCGGTCATTTTGACAACATCATTCACTTGAACACCAATGAATTATAATGTGAAAATACCATGGGAGGCAGATTAAACTTAGACCATAATAATCTAGAGTCAACAGGTGAAATGGTGAACAATAAGTTATTATTTTTGCCAACTCTTTGAAAGGACCAGATTTAGCAACATTAAACAACCTTGCACCTGAAAGTCACAACAACTGTCAAGTACTAGTAACTGCCTTATCCAACAGGTGCCTGAGGGAAGTATTCAAAAGCAAAGATCAGAATAGAGAGGAGAGAACAGATCCCAGGTGAACTTGTGGAAAGGCTTTCTTAGTTATCTTAACCAGGTGCTTTACATGAAATGGTGGATCCACTCGCACATGACTGATTAATATATGCAGTAAGAGGTAAGGATATGCAAGTTAGGTTAAAGCAAAGCAGGTGTTTATTGTTAAAAGAAGATTTTCAGTTGGTGGTGGAACTTAATCAATTAAAGATCTCATTTAAAAGTACAATGTCATCAGATCATGTAGTATTGAAATATAACTTTTTTTACAATAGTCTAGAAAATCTGAAAGGACTAATTAGACAATTAGTTACATATAAGAGAGGAAATAAACCAGAGCAGGTGACACTCAAATGGACATACTGTAAAGAACTGCAGGCAAAAGCTTCTAATAGTTGATATCAATAAAATATAATTATTATAAATGATGGTAACATGTCCATTACAGCTGAGGCTGTGAAGAATTGGTAGCTGTTAATACTTAAAGAAGAAAATACCCTAAGGATGAATCTTTGATCCTAACAAGATAAAAAAAACAAAAAAAAAGCTGTTAACATATTGAAAAACAGGAAGTAGCTGGAATTGTGGGGCAGAGTTCAGCTGAGAACACTGCACCTGCTCCATATGATGTAAGAAATTCATTATTTAACAAAACCACTCTATAAGTCCAATGGTTTATTGATGGGAAGCCTTGCAATATGTTGTTTGACACTGGTTTTACAGCTGCACTTATTCAAGTAGTCACAAACGCCAAGAAGTAAAAAATTGAAACTTACCTTCACTGTAGAATGTTTTTCTACACTGCATGATATGTGGATAATTTACTTTGCAAATGAGTGCATACTTGGAGCTGACTTCTTGTAGAGACATGGATTGAAGGCTAAGCTAATTTCAAATGGCTTTGCAGACTATGACCAGGAAATCCCTGTGCATTACATGACAATTACTATGCCAGAGATTGAAATTTTGGTAACAATGAGAGAAGCAGTTGTTGTACCATGAAGAAGTGAAATGTTCATACCAGTATTTTCATAAATACATTTACATCTGTTGACTAATCAACAGAGTACAGTAGAACCAAACACTTCAGCATGTTCCGGAGGATTATTGACTGAAAGATCTCTCACTGATCTGTAGAAAAGATGTCACCATTATTGTAATAAACACAACAAATCATGAAATTCAAGTCAACTCTGGAGAAGACAGAGTAAGATGTGAGGATGTACTGGAAGTATTCTGTATCAAAGAACATCAGAAGTAGTTACTTTTGAGGGAAGTCCCAATCTGATGAAGAGGAACCTATTTTTCAGAAGATAAAGTATGGAAACATTGTGAATGGAAGAAACATTTATTATGTTTTGACAAGTTTGTGTCATGATCAGGAAGCTGATGATGCCTGAAGCTTCTCCATATATTGTTTATTTCACTTCCCATTCAAGCTGTTTCCATACTTTATTTTGATGGAGTGTAACCTCTCTGAACTGCCTGGAATGTCTTATCTTAATGACAGAACATCACGTGGGAAGACATTTGAAAATGCTTATAGGGAAACTAAGGAAATTTCTGGATTGGTCAAATAAAGGAAATCTCAGGCGAAATTCCAAGAAGTGTGAATTGTCCCTTCAACATTTGAGTTTAATGGAACATACAATCAGCATACAGACCAATTTGAGATTAAATATGTTCAGGTTTGTGAGCACATTGAAGAAAGAAAATATATTTGTTTATTTGTGATGCATACGACTTGTTTTAGCCAATCTTGACCGTCCAGTATTGCTTCTTCTTATGTCTGTTGTACGTTTTCAGGTGTTGGCTTCAAAGTGGGAGGAAGAGACTCAGGAATCAATTACTTATTATTGCAGGTACATTATGCCAATGTGGACAAGTTTATTGGTAAGTGTATTTTGTTTGTATTTAACAATTATTATAAAACTATTTATGCTGAATTTGCAGTAAATGTATTTACTGATTAGCTGAGACCGGTTGATACAAGACACATGTTGAATGACAAAAAAGTAAACTTCAAACCATTATAGCAACAGCTATGCAAACTGAGAAACACGTTAAGTTATTTTGTTTGATGAACTAATTGTAAACTAGACTGTGACGGAAGCAAAATTCCAATAGAAAAGTTTACACACAAAAATGCTTTTCTGTATTGGTTGGTGTCATGAAATATAACCAGTGTATAGACGTATAGCCTGTTACATGTAACATATTAATTTGACACAATAATGTTAAACAGTAAACAACCTTAATGTACACATTACATTCCATATTTGATTATTTCTGAAGCTTTATTACTCCTTATGAAAAAGAGAAGTAAACTGAGCAAGCACGCTCTTTTGAAACTGTTTTCTTATTGGCTAATTTTCCTGCTGAATCTACAAACCTTCTGCTCTTTCTCTCTAGCTGGTGAAACTGACAACTCTGGAATTATCTTAACAGTGGTTCCTGGGATTTCTAGCAGGTAAACTAAACTTTTTTTTAACACACATACACATGTCTATGAGTGTATCGTACTAATATTCACTGGTTACAGCATTCAACTTTTAAGCAGAAATGAGCCACATGGTTAAATGTAATCCAATGTAAAATGTAATTTAACTGTAACACACAACCAAACTGAAACTGATCATTTGTTTTTTTATTGGCTTTTTAGAAGAATGATTACAAATACTTGTGTTTATTTCATCCATTGCTTCAAACATCATGGTTTTTATCTGATGTCTACAAACACAATTTATTGATTTAACAGAAAATTTTAAATGTTTTTATCAGCAACATAAATATTTTTTATGTAAATATAAATGTATTTATAAATACATATGATATTATTTTTGATGGTTGTTTCATCATTATTATTGCAATACAAATACAAGCTCATAAATATTGAGTGAAGTTCCAGTTATTTTTCAGGATGAAATGTAACATAAATTATTATATCACATTTAACAGAGTGACCAAAAGGGCTGGAGTGCTGCTACTGGGAACTGATGGGAGAATTCCAGCTCATAAAGAGGGTAAGTACAAAAATAATATACAAACACAAAGTGTTCTAGAACTCAGGGTCATAATTTGCATAGAAAATGATACAATAACTACATGGCAGTGCATTTTGTAATACCATATCTTTTGGTCTATATTTTAATCTTAACAGAGCTTGAATTTTATTACATTTATTTCCAATATTTATTCATTTGTAACAGTTTTGCCCAAAACAGATGATCACCTGGTGAAGTTATTCTTGATGACAAGAAACCTACTTGAAATAAAAATGTATCTCAGAATGACTGGTATGGGTATTAACATTTTTATTGATAAAGAGAGAACAACATTTTGACCTTCCTAGGTCATCTTCAGGTTTCTTAACCAGCCATTCTGAGATACAAAAATGTCACCTGCTCCATTTAGAACTTGTGATGTAGTCTAAGTTTCTTTAGTTATCAAATTCACAGGATAATTATAAAGGTGATTACACTATGTAACAAAATTTTTACTTTTTCTTCTTCATGGGCATAAAGTGTTATTTCCCAATTGCTTATGCCTAAAGTAAATGGAAAAGACCTATTTTACTCTTTAAACTTTACTTTTGTGACCTGGATAATGAAATTTTCAAATTTACCCATTTTCTGGAACATTCCAGGTAGATTCAGTGCTGAGTAGCTGATAGAGAATTTTCTTCAACTTTCTAGAATGTTGTAGAAGCCTCAAAGCTGTGCTGCTCCATAACGGGAATAAGGATCCATTTCTTCCCCTGGCTCATTCGGTGCACCTCAAAGAGGATTATAAGAGCATCAAGACCTTGGTAGAAGTCTTGAAGTATGATGAGTATGGTGGGAGGTTATCGGAGACTTCAGAATGGTGACATTCCTGATGGGGCTTCAAGGAGGCTTTACCAAGTTTCCCTATTATCTATGCCTTTAAGAAAACAGGAACACAGCAGTGCACTACAACAGGAAGCACTGGCCACAATAGACAGAGTTCACTGTGAGGAGGCACAATGTCAAGTCTGAACCACTAGTGGATTTCCAGAAGGTGTTGTTCCCACCGTTGCACTTAAATTGGGTTTTATGAAACAATTTGTCACAGCTCTTGATAAGGAGCCTGCAGCCTTCAAATACCTTCAAGACTTCTTCCTTCCTAAGCTGTCAGAAGCAAAGGTCAAAGCCGGTTTCTTCAATGGACCACAAATAAAAAAATATCCTGGAGTACACGGAATTCCCCAAAAAGCTCAATATGAAGTAAAAAAACATGGGGCAGCTTTGTCGCAGTGGTTCAGGGCTTCTTGGGCAATCACAAGGCCAAAAATTATGTGGAACAGGTTGAGGCTCTGGTGAAGAACTATGGCAAAATGGGCTGCAGGATGTTCCTGGAAGTCCGTATCCTTGATGCTCATCTTGGTGAATTCAAGGAGAACATATGAACATACTCAGAGGAGCAAGACAAAAGTTTCCACCAAGATATACTGGACTTTGAACGCTGCTAACAAATCTCAAAAATCTACTCACTTCTAAACATTTTTGTATAACTTTAGTGTAAATACATGTAAATCTTAATTCATATGTCATTTTATTCAGACCTTATGTAAATGAAAATTTGCCCGTTTTTACACAGAAAATAAGTTAATTTCTAAATTTCATTATCCAGGTCACAAAAGTAAAGTTTGAAAGGAATAATGGTAATTTTTTGTACTTTTACAACATAAACAATTATGAAATAACACATACTGTCCAGGAACAAAATTTTTATTACATAATGTGATTATATCTTTAAAACTCGTAATCTAGGGAAAGCTAAATTTTATCAAAGGAACCATGAGAACTGAATGTCTTATCAGTGTAAGTTTGAACAGGATACATTATCTTAGCAGTATTCTGCAGATTGACATGTATTTTATGTACATAATTGAACTGGTGTTGTTAAAAATAGAGAGACAGAAGAAAAAATGAAATCAGAACTGCTCTGGGAGAAAAGTGATTTTACTATACGGTATTATATGGCTTTCAAACAAAACCATGTAACACATCCATACTTTCTTCAGTAATACCTCTGATCTTAATGCAA